>NC_062528.1:10116248-10166248 GCF_022655615.1 Tachysurus fulvidraco | reverse complement strand
TGCACCATGTTGTGATCCATTCCATTTTTCAATCTCTGTCACGTACTCTGGTCCTTTGTGTGATCTTAACTTGTCTTTTTTTAATCCTTTAGATACTTAACCGTGTTTTTCTGTATGTGTTTCAGTATTGCGGTTTTAGCAAGAAAGCGTTTGTGGATATACGGAATTTTCTTACTGGAAATATGTAACTAATACCGTGTGGCTTTTGGCATGTGTCTTGTGAATTGCACGTTGTTACTGGTGTTTGTTTAAATTGGCAGTGATTTAAAAAAAACGAAAGAATGAGGGAACTATTGGCTGTTTATCTAGTGGTGAAAATCAGCCTTGAACTCTTATTGTTGGTGTACATGAATGTTGCATGAATGTATTCATCAGTCTGATTAAAATAGCTTTGATTAAAACAACGCTTAGCTTCAAACCTGAGTGTCAAGATCACGAAAAAGCTGAAAGATGTGTGTGTTTTGTGCTTGTGAGGACACTTTGTTGGGAATACTCAAGCATTATTTTTATGTTGGGTTTTTTGTGTATACCTTCCTACTCCTTATATAAGTACATCACATACTGTAGGCAGTGAAATAATGGTTTCTTCACCCTACGTAGTGCACTAAATGTTCCTATTGCAAGCCGTTTGGGATTCAACCGAAATGTAGGTTACTTGTGTAAAGACTGTCATTTGACCTAAATCAGACATACGCCTGTACTTTTATATTCCTAAATCATAGTCATAATCTGGTGCAAAAATATCAAATATTTCTCACCAAGTCAGATGTACTGCTGCTTAAAAAAAGTTGCTGAGGAGGTAGAAGAGAAAATACAGAGGTACAATGCTGGGCAACAGAAGTCAGCTCTAAAGGCTGACACCTACAACATTAGTTTTCATTTTTATTCTAGTTTACTTCTGTTGTTGTTACAGCTGCTGAAACATTCAAGAAACTAAATGTCTTGTTGCTTTAATATAGTATGTTGCTTTACTTTGACCACGGCTTATTTATCACCCTGCTGAAAGCATTATTTAGGCTTGTTATGTGATTGGAATAGTATGTTATAGACTTTGTGTGATGATAAATACACGTATGGCTCTCGGTTCGTTTACAATATCATTAGTTTCTATGTTACTAATACATTGTTGCTGTGTACTGGATATATATTGCGCTGCTCTAACGCACAAACATGTCCAGTTTGGTAATTATAACATACATATATTAACTATGAGCGAATGAGTATTCTCATTCGGAAACACCAACGCCTGTCATGGCCAGTTTGAGAGCTCTGGCATGCGTGCTATTCTTGTAGGCTGAACTTGAAATTTCAGCTCGTTGAGCACATCAGCATAATGGAAATCACCCATCACCACTCCATTGTCCTCGCTCACACTACACAGCTGAGCTGTAGGTATCAGCAGTCTGTGTCTGCATGTGAGTCTGTCTGTCTGTCTGTCTGTCTGTCCCAGCTCTTATATAAAGAGCTCACACTGGGCAGAAGGAGCACCAGCATCATGCCCACATATACTATGAAGAGCTGCCAACTTCTCTCTCTCTCTCTCTCTCTCTCTCTCTCTCTCTCTCTCTCTCTCTCTCTCTCTCTCTCTCTCTCTCTCTCTCTCTCATTCTTTCTCTCACAGTCGCCTGTGCGTACTATTCAGTGTGATGAGTGACCTACCTACACAGCCATGTGTTGCTCTGCCTCATCGATGTGAGATCCAAGAGTTTAAGCATGAGAATAAGACCGTTGGATAACAGTGCCAGAGCTTGTATACACTTTATGGAGGAACTATTAAGTTACACACAATTAGTGTCCAGATTGAGCTTGTAATGTAACAACGGTCCATAAAAGGCTTGCATAAAGCCAGTGATGTGCGGTGTAAGACTTTTCAGAGCTTGCTATTATACCAACAGCACCTGACAGTGTGTTGTTTTTTCTTCTTTTATGTTAATGACATAAGTTAAGGCTGCAATCATAAACCATGTTTATAATAACAGAAGAGATATTTGCAACAGGTCATTATTTTAGCCTAATTATTTCTTTTCTGTGTTAAATTATTATTATTATTATTTTTTTTAATGAGGTCTGACTTTAGGAGCAAGGGATTGCATCTCAAGCAGCATTAATACTTATATTGATATTGACACTAAATAGAGAAAAGGGAAATGACCATGTTAACGAGGTAAACAGAAGGAATATCGGAATCCAATAGGAGCATATATTTTAAAAAGCACAAAAACAAAAAGATGACGATAAAAAGATGCCGATGTAATATTATTTACTAAAAAAACCCACATCTACACGAACATCAAACATGAGTGGATGAGACGATCGACTCCACCCACGACTACACCCATGTGATCGGGTTAGCAGTTGCACTTTGTTGGTGGATTAGATGAGATCTGAGCGTTTTGGTCCCTCTGGACTTCTGGACCAATTTGATGCGGAGGGAGAAGTGAAGCAGCAACACCTGAGTCTGTCACCAGGTCACAGCTTGACTAATGCAGCCGTTCTACTGTGTACCGTCACCATTGAGTCCATTAAATGAAGCAGGTAGAGCAGACTGTGACAAAGGTTCCCTAAGGCCAATATGATGTCTGCTGTGAGGATGTAACGATAGTGATGTGGAATCAGTACTCTGGGTGTGTTTCTGGCAAATAGATAACACAGTCACAGGGATCAATGAAAGGTGGAGAAAAAAAAAACTGTTGGAGAGTAAGAAATAGCAACCTGGTTGTTCCAGTAAATTCTGACAGATGGCGCAGGGGGTAAATTGTCTGTGCCAAGGGGTGAGAGTTCTTACCCACAGTGCTGATGTCACTGCAAATGCAGCATTTACAGTAAACGATTTTAGTAGAAGGTGGAAAGGAGAGAAGCCAATTATGTTGTCAGCTGTTTGCACTTTCTGCTGCTTGGTCTTGCGGATGCTACAGCAGCTAGTAATTGTAGAGCCATTTCAAATCTTGCTTTTTTAAACTCATTGAGAAAGTCCTGTTTTTAAAAAAAAATAAAAATAAATAATCAGGAAGATCAGCCATAACATTGAAACCAGTGACAGGTGAATTTAATAACATTGAATATCTTCTTATAGTGGCACATGTCACAGGACGGGATGTATTAGGCAGCAAGTGAACGGACAGTTCTCAAAGTGGATGTGTTGGAAGCAGAAGAAATGCACAATCCTAAGGATCTGAGCTAAATTTTAGTGGCTAGACCAAGGCAGGTCTTGTGGGGAATCCCGTATGTAGTATGTACCATAAGTGATACAATAAGGTACAACTGGTGACATGGAGACAGGGTCCCAGGCACCTAAGGCTCATTGATGTGCATGGGGAGTGAAGGCTAGACTGTCCGGTCTGGTCCGATCTCACAGATGAACTACTCTATTTGTAAAGTTCATGATGGCTATGATGGAATGCATCGCTACATGCTGTACAAGTACATCAGGCTGAGTAGCTAGCCATCAAATGTGTGAATGCTATGGCATTCTTCATCCTTTATTCATTTGGGTTACATACATACATACTAGCTTCTACAGTGAATGTTATCTTCTCTGACTGAATATTAGAAATATTAGGAACATCTCCATGGTTTCCATAACATCAAATTGCAGCGGTCTTTGATGTCATGTAGTTTGATACGAGATAGTCCAGTTTGTCTGTGATAACAAGCCAACAGTCAAGCCTGATTTTGGCCTTCAGCCTTGCATCGATCTCTCTTCTGCGTTTCTGTAAGCTATGTTGCAGCCTTGAGGTCTGATCTACAAAGAAATCTAAGAAAGTGCAATGTTATATAGCTAAAATGTGAGTTCATATATTGACAACGCCATAGCATGTGGGCATCTGTAAATACTTCTATGCAGATGAGGGTAGATGGTGCTTTCCTTCAAAGCATGAGACACTGCCCTGTGATGCAGCATAAAGAAAGCCTGTGTTGGCTTGTTAGAGACGATCTGTCTGATGGGTAGGAATTAATTTGAGGAAAAGAGGGGTTTTGCTGTTGTCTCTGTCTCAGACTGCACATGCTTAAAATTCATTTCTCTAGAATAAAAAAGCAGCAAATAACAAAAGCCACTTCCTTTTATTTCCCACTGGATATGCCTCTAGCCACCCTGGTGGACGGTTCTTTCTGAGAGATTATTTTGGTTTGAGTGAGGAGGCAAAGCATCACAAAATTTGTTCACTTTTGCATGACTAAGAATGCTGACACCGCTACTAATATTCTCGGCTCCACGTTTGACTCGCTGTCTGGTTTCACTGACCGGTGAATGCATTGGCTTCATCAGCACTTCTCCTCCATTAAACTGCAGCCGCAGTGCTCCTCGTGGACTTTTTTCCCCCATGTATAGTCCTCTCTTGCACTCGTTCCCATGATGAATGTTTATGTAGTAACGCATTACGACTGTGTTGGCTTGATGAGAAGTTATAGCAAGCCGCCTAATTAGACGCAGTGAATGCCTCGCTGGCCCGGCCCTCGCTGGTGTGTCTCGGAGTCAACACTGATTATTTATGAAACAATATAATAAACATTGCGTGGCCTGCATAGAGCCGGGCGTCTCTGAGATAAGCCACGCTGAGGTCTTGCCTTTCCAGGCGCAGGCCTTTTTGCTGTCTTTTGTCAAGGTTATAATCACACAGCTACACGCAATCCTCAGCCCACCCACTGCTCTCTCTCTCTCTCTCTCTCTCTCTCTCTCTCTCTCTCTCTCTCTCTCTCTCTCTCTCTCTCTCTCTCTCTCTTTCTTTTCTGCCTAATATTATTTGGTTGAAATTAGGTATGTACGTTGCCTGTTTCCTGCAACGATTTAAACACTTACTAGTAACACAACTACACAAACTTTTCTAGCACAAAAAATTCAGTATAAATAAAACCTTCACACTGAAACACACTAAATATTTTCCTACTATGATATGCTTAGCTATGTGATGTGCTAATTTCCTGCCTGCTGCTGTATTTTTATTATTTCTTTATAAAGTCAATGGTTCTGTGACATGCTGACATAACACGGGGACATTGTTAGCCCACTCAACAATCATCTCGAACAGTCAGCTTTCACTCTACACACGTTAACATAGCTATACAATGTACATGCTTGCAGACATATGGCAAACAATCTACATTATGACTAGCAAGACGGCGTCGACGGCAGTAGTAGCACAAAAGCTTCGAAAGCTTATCTGTCCGAGTAGGTGACTATTAGGAGCTAGTCAGATGACATTGTGGGTAATATCGGGAACCATTTAGCAAAGTGAAGATAGTCGATGAGAGAAGTTTGAACTAAATGAATTTGTCAGAATTTGAGCAGAAAATAAATCTTGGATGCCATTGGAGATCACCTGTTCATTATACAGACTATTTTCAATGATTTTTCTTTTAACTGAGTGGTGATTTGGTTTGTATAATATAGATTTTTTTCTACATCGTGAATCATCGTTAATAAAAATCCTGATTAATGATGCAACCCTCCACAACTCATTTGAAAAAAAACCATGCAGAGGAAATAAAAGCCAAAGCCATGGAGTGGTGCTGTTGAGTGTCACATGTAAGATTTTTCCATGGAGAAGACAGAGGCATCACCACAGCAGCATGTTTCTAATTTAACCCAGAGTCCGGTAGTTTTTTTTTTACCGTTGTAGATGATCCTGAAGTTTTGTTACCTTTTTTACTGATTACCTCTTTTAGCACATCTAAATTTCAGAATCAGAATGAGATTAATCGTAGTTTTGTGAAGAGCGGGCGTCTTAACCACGGTCACAACCGATGAGTTCATAAAGATATATTATCCAGGTTTGAATAACATAAACCTAAGAGTAACAAACATAAGATTAATATCTCTTAAAGAAGTTGGTATAAATCTGCTCATCTGAGTAAATGTCACCGGACATTATGGCAGTGTAGGTTAGTCTGTTATATTACACAAGCCTAGTCGTGATACAATGCAGCAAAGTATCTGCAGTCTCTGCAGTTAGTGTCAAGGTTGTCAGCTAAAATGGTTCTGTGCTGCTTTGAACGCAGAAATAGCACACATTTGTGTGTTATAGAAAGCAGCAATCTACCTTAAAATATACAGCCTATTATGTCCAGGCAGTTTTTTTTTAACACATTAAAAAACTTATTCGTAGCCTTCTGTTTGAGATTTAAGTTCATTTTCTGTTTCAGGTTTTTCATTTTCCTTGGTATTCATGAGCATTTGAGTTTCAGTACCTTTTATTTTCCTTTTTGAAAATGTCCACATGAGCTAAATGACAAAAATATTGAGTGGGAGAGGAAGTGAGAGCGAGTTGGAGAGCTTTCAAATGAGGGGTTGAAGACCTTCTTGCGCGCAAACTTTCAGCACAGGCCGGATGGCTCGTGCAGAAGCATGTGGGTTCAGGTGACGCTTTTACACGAGAGCTCAGTTGGATTGACACTAACAGAGGTGCAGACACCAAGCGCAGCGTCTACAAAGGATTCAAAGCAGAAGGTCTGAGTGATTTTAGAAAAGGAACGCTCGACATTGAGCAGAAAGGTAAACAAATTTTGATCAAAGCGAGTGAGAGGACAGCAAGAGAAAGTCAGGAAACACTACTGATACACTCCTGTCGTGGATGTTAGTGATTTCATAACCAAAATATACAAAAAGATTGTATTATATTTGTATTTTATATAATCCATCCAAACTTTGAGAATAAAACATGACAGTGTGGTTACATGAAAATCCAGGAAGGAATGCTGTGTATGGAATTCTTCTCCTTCTTCTTCTTTCGGCTTTTCCCTTCAGGGGTCGCCACAACGAATCATCTCTTTCCACCTATCCCTATCTTCTGCATCCTCAACACTTGCACCCACTAGCTTCATATCCTCATTAATTACATCCATATACCTCCTCTTTGGCCTTCCTCTTTGCCTCCTGCCTGGCAGCTCCATGTCCAACATTCTCTTACCAATATACTCACTCTCCCTCCTCTGAACATGTCCAAACCATCTTAATCTGGCCTCCCCAAACGTCCAACATAATTCATTTATCCGGAGTGCGTCACTCCGCTTATACCACAACTATTTGGCAAACAGTGAAACACATGGGCTTTTAATGGGCTATGTTGTGGAATGCCCGAGAGACAAGTTAGTTCCTCTAATCTCTTGCAACAGTAAACAGTCATTCCTTAACTAGAGTCTCTCTCTCTCTCTCTCTCTCTCTCTCTCTCTCTCTCTCTCTCAGAAAATGCAGCTTATCATATTACAGAGCAACCTTACAACATAAACCCCTAATAACACATTGCAAAGTGCAGTGATGTTACAAAGCACTGGCACTCAGGCCTTTCTAACAATTCTGCATTTTTCTCTGTTAAACATCATCACATTGGTGGGTTTTGTTCTTTTTGTATTTATTTATTTATTTATTTATTTATTTATTTATTTATTTATTTATTTATTTATTTATTTATGTAGTGACTGCCATAAACGTCCTTCTGTATTAGCTTTAAAGAAACTATGGAAACAATAACAAATAGAACGACACATTAATATCGTTAATATATACAGTAGCTTTTCGAGCCAGACAGTTGTACAAAACTAAAACAGACTTTGGCCAATCATACTGACAATCATTTCAGCCATGCACTGGTAAGATTCATGTTGCACTATTTTGTTTTTCAGTTTAAAGTAAGCATGTTGATATTTTCTAAGCTTAATCAGCACTATTCACTGACTGACGGTGTGAGAATCGAAATCTAATAATAACAACACTAGTAACAGTAACATTAACATTTCAGTGAGGTTGCCAGCCTTTGTGACTAATATATAATGAGTTTAAAGGTATAATCACAGGGAAAGCCGTTTAGACACTATATATTTTTTGAACCTTTTTTTCAAAATGTATTTCTCCTTTGTTGTAAGAATAACCCCCGATCTTCTGACAAATCTTTCCACCAGATTTTGGAGTCCGCTGTGGGAATTTCCCCCGTTTATCCACAATAGCATTAGTGAGGTCAGGAACCAATGTTGGGTTCATTCAGTGTTTCAGTTCATTCCAAAGGTGTTCAGCGAAGGTGACGTTCAGGCCTCTGTGAAGGACACATGACTTCTTCTACTCCAACCTTGGCATACCATGTTTTCATGGACCTTCCTTAAAAAACCGGGGCATTTGTCATGCTGGAACAAGATTGTTTCCCATAATTCCAGTGAAGAAAAATCATGCTTCCACTTTTTTTTAAAACCCTTAAGGAAAACCATGTCCTGAGGAATTTGTAGATCATTCCAAATAAAATCTTAAGATCTGAACAAAAAAATATTCTATAGATTGTAATGCGTTGAAAAATACCATCACTTTTTTAACAGGCTTAAACATTTTAAACATTTTGCTCGTTCTTATCTGTTTGCATGTACAGTGCACAATAACTACCATATTTCTATAGGTTGGTGTGTCAGTGCCATGAGAAAGTGTCTGATAGAATGTGCTGCAAAATGCAATAAAGAACACAGAGCCAAACCAGGTCCACTTCCTGTCCTCTCTGCCCCAGTGAGCTCCACACTGACTCCTGGGGCTTAGTGGCTGACCTTCAAAGCTCAGTGCGCACTCATAAGCAGTCTGCCTTTATGCCAGCTTCCTGCCAGGCCAGATGCATCCTGTAGCATCAGCATGCTTTGAAAAATCCATTCAGCTCACTTCATCTTTGTCCTCAAGAGCTATGGAAAGCAGACTTCATCCAAACTTAGAGAGGTGTTATGTGACCACGGCAGATCGGATTGCCCTCATAAGTACATTGCCATGCAGGGCTTAATTTTCAGGCTGGAATTGATGGTGAAATGCTACTAGGTTAGCACTGATTTCTCTTGTTTAAGAGCTAATTAAGGGCTTATCTTCTGACAGATTATATCTGTCAGAGCTTGATGCACCTATCTTTTCTTGGCTCCTCAATGTCGGTAATCTGTCATTTCTTCACTTTACCCTATAAACTCAGAGCAACGTTCTGACTTTTCCTGCTCTCCTGTTGCCGCCTGAGGAGACGTGACAGGGAAGACCTTCAAGACCAAGAAAAGTGGAGAGCATTTCATCCCCCTGTGGCGTACCCCCCTTCTCGATGCATCTATAGTTACATTACTTTCTCTTGTTTTTGCAAAGCAAATTAGATCACACATTTGTTAACATGACATCCTAAAGCAAATTGCTCATCTGCTCAGCATCCTGCTCAGCATCCCTCTACCTCTGTCGTTCTCCATCTCCTACCTTACCTGGCTCCTTCTTTTTTCTCCATATCTCCCATTTTTACACTCTTTTCCATCTTTACTGCATACACCATTTTGTTTTGCTTTCTTTCCCCATTCTGGATTCACACCCTCTCCATCTCTCTCTATCTAACTCAGTTCTTTTTTAAAGTGGGTATAATGAGACTCGCTCTTGGCAGACTTGCTCTGATATCGAGAGACGACGCTCTTCCTCATGGTTAATATCATGATCTTTGGGCCATAGTGTGTGTGTGTGTGTGTGTGTGTGTGTGTGTGTGTGTGTGTGTGTGTGTGTGTGTGTGTGTGTGTGTGTGTTTAAGAGAGAGATACAGAGACTAAGAGAGAGAAGGAGAAGCACGAACGTTCTGCACGTCTAAAAAATAATGAAATGAAATATGAGCCATCAGCAGGTGCACAGTATAAATATTGATGCCCATAAAGTAGAGTGTGCATGCTTGAGTTTTAGCTTTCGGGATGGAAGATGGGTGACTTTTATACAAGAGGGCTGTTGATGTTTGTCAATCTGGTCGAGGATATTGTTTGAACATTTTTGTAAGTAGGAATTTAAAGAGCACCAATGTAAGGGCATTGTGGTAGATTGAGACCGACAGCTCTTCACATGCAGGTGCACTGGAGCATTGCCATCCCATTGTGTTCTTTTGGCACCTCCCAGCTCATGTAGGATGACTCATCACTTTTTCCCAAGAGACAGAAAAGAATGGACCTGAAATGTCTGATGTGTGTCTCAGACCAGGCTGAGATCCTACACCTGCTACTGGCAGCAAACCAAAAAAAGGGGGTTGCTGCCAGTCATGTGTCTCTGAACTAACTGCACCCACGTTAAGCTGCTTATGATGAGCGTTCCAGCTGCTTTACTCCCTCCTCCCATGTTATGAACCTTTCAACTGTGGTTTTTCACAGAAAACAAAGCTGTGCATCCAGTTCTGGAAGGATGATCACTGTTGGTTGTTCGGCTTTGAGAGCCAGGTGGTTTAATGGGTTGTCATGAATTTGGTAGTTCTTATGAACAGAGTGTTTCTTTCCCCTTGAGCTAGAAAAACACTGCTGCGGATCACAATGACAAATGACGAGTAAATACAAACTCGCACTCGTTTAAAACTGTTGTTTGGCTTACAGTGCTGTGAAAAAATATTTAACCCCTCGCCCCCATCTTCATACAGTATATACATTGCATATCTGTCACACATAAATGATTGAGATCATCAAACAAATGTTAATATCATACAAAAATAAAGCATTTAATTTCACTTGCCACACCCAGGCCTGATTGATACCAGAACTGTTAAATCAAGAAATAATAATAATAAAAAAATAAATCATGAGGCGGGGGAAAGTACTTTAGTATGAATAAAGACAGATAGAAAATATACCAGCACCAGAATATTCTTCCATTTGTACTGCATTGCATTGTTCCTAATAATGTTCTGGGTTCATAGCTTCTTAAAGCATCCACTTTAAGACCCTCTCTAGTAGGGATGTCTCTACATGAGGCTGCTACATGAACAGATTTTGCAAAATTTTTTTTTTTTTTTTTTTTTTTACAGATTTGTGATTTGTCAATCCTACTTGCGTTGTAGACTGAAACAAAAAGCTCATAAAATTTACTTGATTAACATGCACACTTCGGTTCCACATGATTGAACCTAGTAACATTAACACAGTTAGTGTTCGTACATCCAAAGTGATTTGATCTCATGTTGTTAAAGCACTGAATGAAATCAAATACAGAGCCGAGAACTGATCCCATGACGCCGGTGTTTTGTAACAGACACATTACCACTACACAATTCTACCATGCATGTTTTAATTGGCTAAATTTAATTCTATAGTTCTAGTTCCCATCAGCGCCGACATCCTCGTGAGATTTTACAGTGTAATCAGTTTATGTTAATACTGCGGGAAACAATCACGCTCACTCTACATCATTCAATCTAGTCATCAGATACTTATTTAAAATTAAGTTCATGTAAATTTGAGAAATCGTAGTAATCTTAATTTTGTAAACTTAATCTGACTGTAAGCATTTTTTTATTGTGCAATGCTGTTTGTCTATTTTATGCTTTATTATATAAGAGATTATGCTTACACTTGCTGTTCCATAATATATTAACTAATGAATCTTCAGTTTCAGCTTAGACCCCTATGTATTAAAGAATTGTGATGGATTTATACCACGAATGCTAAACTTAATTAAGTATCTATTTTAGTACATGGACTTTTGAAGCCATTTTGTTACACCCAATGCTGTGCAGTTATGTATAGACTAGGAACCTTTTTTTTTTTTTTTTACTTTCTATAGCTGAAAAGAGTTTAATTTGATCTGTACTGTATATCGAGTAGATGGAAATAAACATTTGATGTTATTCAATTCAATTCAAGTTTATTTGTATAGCGTTTTTTTACAATAGACATTGTCTCAAAGCAGCTTTACAGAACATAAACATAGAGCAGTAGGTAAACATAATTAATGATAAAAGAAATAACGAATAATAAAAGAAATAAGAATTAACAGAATAAAAATTCTAGATTATTATTAGATATATATATAGTTCACAATGTGTATGTATTTATCCCCAATGAGCAAGTCTGAGGTGACTCAGGCAGCAGTGGCAAGGAAAAACTCCCTTAAATTGGTAAAGGAAGAAACCTTGAGAGGAACCGGACCCAAGGGGGGACCCATCCTCATATGGGTGACACTGGGGGTGTGATTGTAATATACAGGCAGTTAAATGTTGTATTGGTGTAAGGATCATGGACTTCGGATCTCCTTAGTATCACAGTGTGATGAAGTTATATGTGATGAAGACTCTAAATTACTGATAGTAAATATGAATATCGTATTGTAAAATACTGTAAAACACTGTTTTTTAGTTTGTTATTATAGATTTAGCTGCCCTAACAGATCTTGGACTGCGAATAAAATAGGCCACAAATGACCTTAAAGCCTGTGTCTGCTTCAGTCTGTATCTGATCAGTATCAGGTATCAACTCTAGATCAGTCAGTACTCAGTGTTATTATTAATAAGATATCAAACTTGAATTACTGACAACCTGTTTATCAGTAAGCCCGATTTTGACAGTTTATTTAAAACCTCATCTTGGCTATGAGCTTGGGGTTATAGTTCTCATCTCATTAAAACTGAAATACATTGGAGTCAGATGTACGGCTAGCTTTGCCATCCGGGGTGTGCTGCTAAGCTGGCTGTCAAGCGAACTGCCTTTTTTATTCCTGATAACATTTCACATGCTGTAAAACTATTAACGAATAAAAGTGTAACATTCTGGCAGCTAGCATTAAACCTGGCATTTGACCCAGAGCTATCAGTACAAACTCGTGTCCTTATAAATATCTTTTACTTTGTCATCATTTCATCTCACCATGCTGCCTTCACTCTTCTCTTCTTGTCTCCATTCCACTCTTTTATCCAGCTGGCTGATGGGTTTTATTAGACAAGGGGAGTAGGCTGACAGTGGCTGCGTTTCAGACTTCTGGCCACAAAGAACTGACTGTCAACTCATTAAATCATTTTTAGCTCTGCTTTGGAGACTTTTAGACCAAACAGACACATTCTAAGACTCATCTCTTTCAGCCCTTGAGCTAGAGCGACTGAGTGTTACACCCAGTACACAGTGGCATACAGCTATGAGATTAAAATATTTTCACTGTTCATAAATCAAACAGACAGCAGTAGGACAATGTTTTAGCAGGCCTCTGAGTGCTCTTTTGGCATTGTTGGTGCATTTTAAGGGCTAATTTGTTTTGTGGTTTTGGCAGCTAAAAGCTATCTGTCTTTCTGTATGTCTATTTGTGCTGCATTGTTTGTTGGTGGTGAAAAATGTTGTGCTTTCTATGGCAGGAGCGTGTAACTAATTTAAAACAGCCAGAGTAGGGACCTGTTTCTGAGAGCAACACACACAGAACACAAGCATACACACACAGGATTGTAGAGACAGCTTTTTTTCAGGTGACCCATATTTTTTTTAATGTGCCACAGACGACACAAACTATGCATTTAAGTCTAGCCCAAGTAATACCCTTACGTAATGAGGAGGCTGAGCCTGTGTGCTCTGTACAGTCTGCTTGCCAGAGAGGGCTACAGTCATATCACAGGGATCACTCTTTGCTTATATACTGTATGTTGTCATGAAAGGCAGCAGGAATAACACACACTAACACACTGGGGATGTGGTAGCTTAGTGGTTACGGTGTTGGACCTCTGATCAGAGTTTGAATCCCAGGTCCACCAAGCTGCCACAGCTGGGTCCCTGAGGAAGGCCCTTAACCCTCAATTGCTCAATTGTTTAAAATAAGATACAAAAATGTTAGTCGCTCTGGATTACGGTGTCTGCCAAATGGCGTAAATGTAATGTAAATGTAATTCTGCTCCACGTTGTGTAGTTCCTGAAGAGGCCAGCACACAATTTGGACAGTTTTTTATTTTTTGACAAGAGCATACTCAGCATGCTGTCAGAGGTCAGCTGTAGCATTTCTGATTTGTCTGAAGGTTTTACATTTAATGGTGCTATTGATTCTGGGGTTTTAACCTCAAAGAGGGTTTCGACCCCTTTACTATTCAAATCATCAAACATCCTCAGAGGAAGTTAGTGCGTGAAACTGTGTGTTAGTCTATCCAGATCAATGAAGCACATCAGGCCAGTGATCGCTTCCTTTCATTCCGATGTGTTTATAGTTGTCTGAAGCATAGTAGTGAGATGGGGATTTCAATCACAGCTTCACAGCTTTAATGATTTCTTGGTGAAACCTTGGAATTGTTTACAGTGAATGAAAGGACAGTCTTGTCCTCTAGGTTTTAGACTTTTATTTAGGACATAATGTGTGTATCTTTAATTCCTACACAAATTTATGTTTATAGTGCTGATTGCCTTTCCAGGGAAAGAACATGTAGCGTCAACTGACCGCTAAATATTCTGATTGTATGAAAGCTCGATGCATGTGTTACACAGACACTGTAATGTGTTACAGGCCCTGTAAAATTCAGCTGACGAGGCCACGGCCTTTGATGGAGCAAACTGTTTTGACAATCACCAATTTCTCAGGTGCCATTGCTTTTGATGCCGGTGCTTCATGATGAATAAAGCAGTCATTTCTGAAAATACCTGCTTTGGGCTTCTTCATTCTTAATATTGTTAATAACACTGCAGTTTTTCCCTGTCATGCAGTCAGTGCTCGTTACACCTAGACCTTCCCATGAGTTATGTATGAGATTAGCTGTTCAAATATCTATTCACCTGCAGGTCAGCATCAAGCAGCAAAGAGGATCCTTAATAAATTTGCATTGTAAGGCATATTGCTCATGCAGCCACAACACAGCACACACAGCAATATCACTGCCTCCATTTCATGAATAGCCTTTTATCTGGATACTGCCAGTGTCCTCGATTCGCCATGCCACCATGTTATCACTAAGGATTTTTGTTGGAGCTTTTCTAGATTGTGATCATAGTTGGAATAGTATTGGAATACTTAACAAATCCAAAATATAATAATTCATCCTTCTACAGCTTTACAGATTTTTTTTTCCTTTCCTGGCTCGCAGAAACATCATAGCTTGTTTTCTCTTCTACTTCCTCCTGCTTGCTCAGATGTATTCTTCAGGTTTTCTTTTTTTTCAGGTTTTTCTTCTTTTTTTTTTTAAATTTATTTATTTTTTTACTTTTTTTCCTTTAAAACAGAACTTTTCAATACAACCAACTGTTGACGCCTGTTTTTTTTTTTTTTTTAAATAATAGCATGGTTTATAAATGAAACTTTTTTGGCAGGGTAACTTCAAGCTAGGCTAATTAACCTAATGAACTCGTTTTTCTTGTGATGTCATGTGTATTTCACATTATAAAGACCATATGTAGGAAGGTCATCTGCAGGGATATTTTGTGTTTGCGTCTTCAATAGTTTGTGTTTGCGTCTACGATGTCTACCATATTTGCAGAAATTATTTGTAAATTGTTTTGACTTTGTGACCTCACCATGTGTATGAAAGACTTGTGTGTGTGTGTGTGTGTGTGTGTGTGTGTGTGTGTGTGTGTGTGTGTGTGTGTGTGTGTGTGTGTGAGAGAGAGAAATTACTACTGATATTACATCAAACTGTTCACTCTTACAAACATAGGCTTTTATATGTGACTGTTCACATCGTTGTTTTTTTTTTTTTTTGTAAGTCTGTCCAAAAAAATTCAAATTGAACTCTACTCAGGAGGTGCTGTGCCTCAATCCAGTGTAGCCGCTGTGCAGGTTTTACTCTCAAGTTCAAAGGTCCATTTAAATTATTTGTTATATTTTATATGCAGCTTTTTCATAAGTTTTTTTTTTATTGCTTATGTGTGTTTGAGTCACCTTCATTCATTCTGTTTTACCAAAAGGTAGCTGAACATGATGCTTCTAATTTATGCTACGGTGCAAGGAAACATGAGATTTTCACACCTAGGTGCTTTCTCGCCAAGCAGCTGTCATTCACAGAGTCATGCACTAATATTCTGCCTTTGATGACAGGATCGCACGCCCACTTTCTCCGTCATTCAAGCAGCACTTGATGCCAAAATCCTATCACATGCTACGTGGCACATTCACAAAGACAAAGTGGAAGTAATATGAGGGGAAAAAACATTAAAGCATTCAGAACACCTGTTGTCTACAAGGCTATTGCAGTTTGTGGAGCAGTTTGTAGAAACATTTTATGGTAAACACATTAGTATTTTTAATTTTTTTAATTTTTTTCAACTAGAAAAGAAATGGACATTTCACCACAACATTTCACTATACTTTTTATATTCTGCTGAGTTATGGGGGAAATCTCCTCTTCACCTAATAACCACTTTATCTGATTCACACCTGTAACAACTTCATCGGGTCTCATCTATCAGCCTACACCTGAGGTAACAAAGCCACTCTATTTAGAGCTGTGTATATATTTTGGACACATAAGACAGAATGGTCGAAACACTTTGGGACACATTCACAATCGTAGACCTGCTGGACTTTTCACACTGCATGACTGCATGGCAGAAACTGTGTGCACATACCACACTCGTTTACAAACAAGGTACGGACTATACACTATTGGTTATTAAAGGGTTGGAACCATGACCATCCACACTGTTCAAGCATCTGAAATGGAAACATGCAGTAAGTAGTCACCAAGCCCTAAAACAAGTACAAATCAGAGGGACAGATCAGGATGGCTGTTTTGGGGAGAAGGTCAGGAACACTAGATTGAGATGGATTGGACATGTACAGAGGAGGGAGATGGTTATATTGGTAGAAGGATGTTGGAGATGGAGCTGCCAGGTAAGTGGTCAAGAGGAGATATATGGATGTGTTAAATGAGGTAATTGGGAGCAAATTGCCAAGGATAGAGTTAGTTGGAAAAAGATGATTCGCTGTGGAGATCCCTAGAAGGAAACGCCGAAGGTAGAAGAAAAAGCCCTAAAATTAGACGGCTACTGACAAACTGGGGTTACTTTTCTTTAGTGTGCATTAAGCTTAAAGATGACCACCTGTGTCATGTCTGAACAGAGCGGGAGGTCTGTGTTCTCAATTATCACCTGCTTTTAACTGACCGTAAAGGTTTCGTGCCAGTTCACACTCTAGATACTGGCGTCATGTCAGTTACACCCAGACGTGCATAATGTCTCAAAAATCGATTAATAGTAACAAGTAGTAATTAGATTAGATTAGATTAAACTTTATTGTCATTGTGCAAGGTACATGTACAGAGCCAATGAAATGCGGTTACTGTAGCATCTAACCAGAAGTGCATACAGTAGATAGCTTATTTACTTAATAACTTATTTTATAAGTGGCAGTGTAATAAATAAGGGTATGAGGTTATACAGAAGGTGTAGTAATATGTACATATAACTGAATAAAGGGGAAATATAGTGTGGTTTTTATATAAGTATGATACAGTATGATATAGTAATAGTACTGCTATAACTGACCAGGTGCCTATGTGATTTCACCGCATGACTTACTTATTATGAGCATAAGAATGGTTTCTCTGAACCACGTTTGGTTGTAACTGTAATAGGCACAAAAAGTACAATACTGTTTAAGAAAGCATTTGGAACTCAATAAAATTTCTTACAGACTTTTTTTTAAACTGTAAAAAAATATATACCTGTATCAGATTTGCAGTTTTTTTTTATGGATGTATGTAAAGCACTATATGTGTTTATAGACTACATCACCGTTATGTTACATCAGATGTAGTGTTCAAAGGAAGATATTTTAAGCTATTTGGGGTTTTGAGAAGTAAATAATTCTCAAAATAACTATTAAATAAAATCTTTGACATTCATTTGTTTAAAAAAAACTGTTTCGTGTTCAATCCACCAAGGCATTCATTACGTACATTACATGCTTCCAGGAAGTGAAGAAAGCTGCAAATATATTTGTGTAGGCCTGTAAAGCATGGCTGTGGAAATGGCAACGAAATGTCAACATTCAGATGTAGGTTGTGCCTTCCAACCTGTCCGAAAGGTCCTACAACCCTTCTAGGAGCCCATCTCCAACTTGTTTCCAGTCAGAAGAGTTTGTCAGCAATTGCTTTCTGAACAAAACCTTTTATTTCTCACACTGAGAATAGTTGTTTAAATGAAAAGGAACTTGATAAACTGGCAGGCTAAATTATAATCTACCAGACAGCTTTGATTATTTTTATTTATTGCAGTATAGGAGAGGAGCTTAAATCTGGTGCTGGTTTCTTACATGCTAGCTTTTGATGAAGCCTCAGTGAAAGCTTTGCAATGAAACAGAAAAGAACTGAAAATTAATGTATTTGTCTTCACATCCACAAACAAACAGTGAGCCACTGACCTGTAACCAGCTGTAACCTGTCCTTTTGATGAGTGGAGAGACGTGTAACCTCTGGCTATTTGTGTTTGTTCATGTTTTCCATCTGGCCCATTGCATGGTGATTAATAAGCCTTTTTACTGAGATCACAGGCTTTTCTCCATCTTAATTGCATCTAAATGGCATGAGAGCTCTGATGTTTAAGAGAGAGAGAGAGAGAGAGAGAGATCTGAATTAGGGGAGCAATTCAGGACAATGTCCCACTGTCTGATGTCCTGCATCTCTCACGTCCTGCATGAAACAGCTCCAGCACATAGGCATTTCTAAACCCCTTTTGGTTTTTGCCATTCTGTTACACCTGCAGGGAAAGCGATGTAGAATCAGAACACATTCATTAAACATTCATCTACAAAACTCACAAATGTCTGACTTGCTTTATCAACAGACTTGTTCACAAAAATCTACAATTTTCTCAGACCATCAAGCACCAAGCCAGCTTCGGAGAGGCATTTTGCTGACTTACAGTGTCCAAAACATCCTGTATAGACTGGCTGGCATCAAGTCATGCCTAAATTAATGGTTCAATGGAATTCTCATCTAACCGATTCTCAACAGCACAATACACAATACATCTTTAACAAATAAGTAACTTCTTTAATTAAGTATATCAGGTGCAATATGACTGTTGTATTAATCCCCAGGTCTATGTCTCCATCTAGCCTAAATAACCCATATGTTAGCAGACATTAGACATATGTTATATTGGTATACTAGCAATGCTGTGACGTTTTGCCATTCTTGAAACAAGTCTCAAACCATTTCATGCATGTTCCTTTGTAACAGAAATGCTGCTTTCTAAAGCGCTGACTTGAGAAGCTGCAAGTCATCAAGGCCTCTGTCTTCATTTTCAGACAAACCCACAGCCTGGATGACTGATACAATTGTTGACAAGGAAATTTCTCAGTGCATCAATATACTATGTAGAAGGTTAAACCTCAACTTAAAGAAAAATGGTAGAACTGCTTCTATCTTTCAAGAAATAATAATAATAAAAAAAAATGGTTCCTTGTTCTCTTGTACCTATTCTTGAGCAAGGAATAACAAATAATTCATATTCACAAGCGGTGAGCTGAGCTTCTCTTGTTTTTCTGTGGCTGCTACTGTACTCTTCAACCTGTGAATAAAAAAAAAACTAGCTGTGTTTATTCTGGTTAAAACTATTCTCACACCCCAGCAACTCTAGGTTTTACCAAAGAATGTGGTTTGTTTTATCACAAAGCACACAAAGTTGGACAAAAAGGATGTTACAGACTATTTACCTCCTTGTCCATTGTACACCATCATGTAGCCAAAAAAGTGCACTTGAGTGTCGCATCAGAGGCTGAGGTTGAAAGAATTTTTTTATTTTTGCCTCCAACAACACTGTGAATTTAATATAGATTTGCAGATTGTGTTAAAGCTGCATTTATGGTTTGTCTGAGATATTTTGCATAGGTTTGTTTTTTAGTTTGGGGATAACTAAAACCAAAATAAACCAAAGTACCAGGTTTTTTCTCCCAAATAAAAATAAGGAAATTGATGCACAACTTGAGGAAATTGATACTGCCTGGAAAGCTCATATGCTCTCAAGTACACCACCCTGACACCTCCATGAAGTTGGCACCCCATAAAAAGAAATAATCACCAAAACTATGCCATTCGTTTGTGCTGATTTGTGCCGGTGTTTGAGATATTAACAGTATTTTTCGCTCAAAACCGGCTTAGTTCGTTTGTGCTCGATTTGTGCCGTTAAAACGAACACTGTATCTGTGACGTCACTCTCCACCCGTGCCGTCCAAATCTCTCCAAACCGGTGGCGTTCGTTTGTGCTCGATTTGTGCCGGTTCGCGCCGCTAAAATAAACATTGTATTGTGCTGCACACATGCTTTGAAGTACATTTAATTTGAAATAAAAAAAATAAAAAAAAAATCGAAGAGCACAATGCTTACCTTGTTCCTCTGCCAGAAGTTTTTTTTCCTGCTTTGTTTTCTCACTATGCAGTGCTTTAAGGTAAATAAATGTTTTTAAGGGGCCAGAAACTTGTTAAATGTTAAAAACATGTTTAAAAAAGGGTCGGTAGGTAGGTCTATATATATTTTTTTCAAGTTTCAATTTAAAAAAAAGTACAGTTTTGGTGATGGTGGTTACGTAGGTATGCTTTTAAACAAATTAGCATATCGTGACGTCACTGATGGGGTTTTCAACCCGTGCCTTCGGGCGCATCATTGCTAACATTATTTTGATGCTTTATCACACTTTTCCCGCAACTTCGTGCCAATTTAAAGCGGTGTCGAGCTGTTTTGATGAATTTTTTAGATGTATTATGGTGACCGAACCTGTTAATATTATTTTATTGCTTTTGTATTAGTTGATTGAAGAGTAAAAAAAAAAAAAGGTCGGTCTTAACGCAAATTTACAACCGGCAAGTCGGTCGGACTTAAAGCAAAATAATAATAATAATAATAATAATAATAATAATAATAATAATAATAATAATAATAATAATAATAATTTAGTCGGTCCTAAATTGCAGGGTCGGTCGGGTTACGGCAAACAAGAATATTTTTAAGGATGACCTTATTGAACATTTTTTGTTTCAGATGCTTTAAAACACTGAGCAGCAGATTAACGATAAAAAAATTTAGTCATGTGTACTTGGATTTGTAAACTGATTTTAAAGAATAATTTTACTATTAACCATTAATCTTAAAATTTTTCTATTTTACTTTGAATTACTGAGGAATCACCCAACATTGACCCTCCAGCTAAGTTTAGCCAACAAGCAGTTCCTGACTGTTCATCTGTTATTATGAATACACTATTGTGGGAAGGTGTACAGGACAGTGGTGAGTCCGGCCATGCTGTATGGTTTAGAGACAGTGTCACTGAAGAAGAGACAGGAGTCAGAGCTAGAGGTAGCCGAGCTGATGATGTTGAGGTTCTCTTTGGGAGTGACAAGATTGGACAGGATTAGGAACGAGTACATCAGAGGGACAGCTCATGTTGGACGATTGGGGGATAAAGGTCGGGAGGCCAGATTAAGATGGTTTGGACATGTTCAGAGGAGGGAGAGTGAGTATATTGGTAGGAGAATGTTGGACATGAAGCTGCCAGGCAGGAGGCTAAGAAGAAGGACAAAGAGGAGGTATATGGATGTAATTAATGAGGATATGAAGCTAGTGGGTGCAAGTGTTGAAGATGCAGAAGATAGGGATAGGTGGAGAGAGATGATTCGCGGTGGCGACCCCTGAAGGGAAAAGCCGAAAGAAGAAGATGATTGTACAGACTACTGTAGAAATTGCTTACTTCCTTTCTTTAACTGGACAATAGAAATAAATCGTAAATCACAATTTTTGTAAGCCAGAAAAAAAATATATCACACAAGCTTAGTAGGCATATAGTGTTACAAAACAAGCAACAGCTCTACTCCACTTCTCTGTATTTCACTGGACATTGTTGATAGAAATCCCCTCTTTTAGTCACTGAGGAGAAATTACCCTGCTTTTGAGGCTGAACATACATTCCGTTCACAAACTTTTGTGGGAGCCAAAAAAAAATGGTGACACCTTGGTGAGAGACAGGATAAGCGAAATCAAATCTAACAAGGCAAATATTTATTTAGCTGATGAGCTCTGTTCAGCCATCTCCTTCTGCTTTACAAGCCTCATCGGGCTCAGCATGTCCTTCATGCGAAAACACTACTAGAGGCAGAACTTGGGAGGGAAATGAATACTCACACAATATTGGAAGGAGGTAGAGAGTGAGGGAATATAGGTAAGTAATGTAACTCAGAGAGAACAGGGAAAAGTTTCACACAAGGTAGACATAAAGGTGGGAGTTCAGTACTCAGGTGCTCAGTCTGTACAAGTGTGTGTGTGTGTGTGTGTGTGTGTGTGTGTGTGTGTGTGTGTGTGTGTGTGTGTGTGTGTGTGTGTGTGTGTGTGTTCTATTAATAATACCTGTCCTAAATGTGTCTGGATTCCTATGCCCAGCGGCACGTACCGAAGCCTCCTATTCCTTTCTTGCTCTGTCATTATTTATGTGCTCTCCAGTCTCATGTTTATCCTGCATTTTAATTGTGCTCAGAGGAAGGACGGCAGCGGTGAGGCACTCAATATAAAGCGCTAACATTTAACGACCCCCACAGAGGCAAACAAAAACAGATCGTTGGCTCTTCAAACATATTCACAGGGCCTGAACTACCGGTACGTAAGTCACCTCCCTGAGGCAACAAGACCCTCAAGGTCAAACTGGTTTATGTTCCATAATCCCTAATTGATTGGTCTTGTGATAGGGTTTTGATGGTGCCTGTTAGCTGACATAGCTGTTTTAGACAAGCATATCTTATTAAATTTGCAAGCACATTTGATCAAGCTGAGTGAAATGGATACATTGGCAATACATTAAAATTAGGGAAGTTTCTCCTAACATGATCGGACATGGTTTCCTTTTATCAGGTTCATACTACTGAAAAGGTCTTTTTACCTAAAGTTTGAAAAAATGCGTGTCTTATGCTATGGCAAAGCATTTTGGAAACATCAGTCTCTGAACTGAATTGTCCATATGTGTCCCTGTCCTCCACATTAACCAGTAGGGATTGATGTACAAATAGAATGATAGAAGATTGGTTCTGCACATGCTCTCATCAAACATATGTATTCCTCTTCCTTTCCAACTCTGGTATTGTTAGTGTGCTTATATTAGTACTTATTAAGCATAACCAAACATAATATTCATTGCTTTTCATATACTTTATTATTCATTCATTCATTCATTTTCTACCGCTTTATCCGAACTACCTCGGGTCACGGGGAGCCTGTGCCTATCTCAGGCGTCATCGGGCATCAAGGCAGGATACACCCTGGACGGAGTGCCAACCCATCGCAGGGCACACACACACTCTCATTCACTCACGCAATCACACACTACGGACAATTTTCCAGAGATGCCAATCAACCTACCATGCATGTCTTTGGACCGGGGGAGGAAACCGGAGTACCCGGAGGAAACCCCCGGGGCACGGGGAGAACATGCAAACTCCGCACACACAAGGCGGAGGCGGGAATCGAACCCCGACCCTGGAGGTGTGAGGCAAACGTGCTAACCACTAAGCCACCGTGCCCTTCTATACTTTATTATTATTTTTTTATTTTAATACATGGTTGAAATGATACTTTATACTTGACTAAACAATTTGAATTAGTTGAACGAGTTATATGAATTTATATTAATCCTTTGTGAGGGACTGTTCGCATTGGTATGATCATTTTTCTCAGAGAAGCCCAAAGCAAAAGACCAGTAAGATTACGCTCTAAACGAAAGTAACTAGGCTAAGAAGTAGAAGATAATGTAGGAAGTCATGGTCTAAATTTTTGACTATAAGCTCTGGTTATTTCCAGTATCTGCTGATATTGTGCATTTTTGCTTGCAACAGGATTCAGGAACAAATGTCACACCCATGAGGTACCTAAACAAACTGGAGTATTACTGTATGTATCCAAATATACAGTAAATCAAATCAAATATTTTTTATGAACAACAAATGGATTAGATTTTTTATTTTTATTTTATTGAACTGGAGAAAACCAATGTTTGTACCCACTAATTTCAGGACCTGCCTGCCAAGCAGCTATGGATAAAAAAAATTACTATCCCAGACACGTAGTCTGTTTGTCTTTGGTGCCCTTGATAGTGATTTTTCCACCCTTGTTCACTTTCACCTATTACATATTATGCTGCCTTGATTGTGATTGACCTCACATTGGTCAAACATTGAAAAACTGTGATTGTTCAGGTCTTTCTAAATTTCTTATGTTTCTCAGTGTCACATCTTGCAAACTATAAACCAGATTTTTTTTTGTACTGGAGCTACGAAGCTTATGTTGAAACAGATCATTTAAGGATAATGTAATCCTTAAAAAATATTTCACTTGTATTTAAAGATATTATCGTGGATTGAGTGTATTAACTATTAATAAGCATCTGTCTTGTTCTTTTTTAAACATTCACGCTCCGATGTAAAGAACCAGTTCAGTGCCATTTCACCAGAATCACAGATGAAACTATGAATTGAAAAAGGCAGAAAATACACACAGTGAATTATTTTCTTTAGTGAGTCTGTTTTAGTGAAGTATAGTTTATATATACAACGCATATAAGTTTGTACACTACTGTTAATTTATTTTTTGTTTGTGATGTAATGAAAATCAAGGTACATCATGTCAAAACAATTTCATCACTTTTTAGGGAAAAAATGGAACTGGGAAAAAAAACCTAGTTGTGTTATAAATAATAGTATTATAGTTGTGTTATAATTAATATTAGTAAATAACCTAAGTATTTATACCCATAAATGAATACTTTATTTTATACTTTTTGAGTCTATCAGCACATCTTAACAAAATTTTCCTTTCTTTCTTGAAAACCATTCTTCATCCAAGAGATTTTAAGGGTATCTTCTGTGCAGCCCAGTTCACCCCACACCATAAGCTGTTTCTGTAGGATTTTCTTCAAATCATCTTGGTTTCATCTTGGACTGCTGAAGCCATGGTCCACAAAGAGCTTCCAAAGCATGCATGCTATCTCACTTGTTAAAAGTTATCAGACAGAATGTTCTGGAAAAGAAAGAAAACAACAGTCAGTGACATGACTAATAGCCTCCACAGGGGCAGGGGTCAAGCTATTACAATCCTCTGTTTGAGGAAGACTTTGAGAGTAAAGATCTCGAGCACACACCACAAGATGCAAACCACACATACACAGAAAGAATCAGAAGATTCCAATTCACAAAGAACAACAGAGATCAGCTACAAATGTTTTATAGCCAAGAACCTCTGTCTAAGTGATGGAAAGGACAAAGTGTTGAGGAAGGAAGGATCTGCTCATGGATCCAAAATATATGATCTCATCAGTGAAGCACAGTGGATGCGGTGTCATGGCTTGGGTTTCTGGAGCAGACTTACTATTCTTCGTTGATGATGTAACATGATGGTAGCAGCAGAATGAATTCAGAAGTCTATAGAAACATTCTGTCTGGCAATTTACAGAGAAATGAATCTGGACTAATTAGGAGGAACGTCTTCGTGCAGCAAGACAATGACTCAGAACATGATTAAGATGTTCTACTGATTAGAGGGTTATAAGTTCCAGTCCCAGGATTACCAGGCTGCTGGGATCCTTTTCCCTTAACTGCACAGTTGTAAAAAAAAAAAAAAGAGAGAGAAACTTTGTGTTTCTGATGCCATAAATGTACATTTAAGCTCAACCAATAACTTTGCCAGTCAAAATCCCTTACAGTCTTCACCTGATAATCACCAGACCTTAACAAAATTGAGCTAAACAAACAATTGAAAAAAGCTGTGGAAAAGCTTCCCAAACCTGGAAAACATTTACATTTACATTTACATTTACAGCATTTGGCAGAAAAGCTTCACAGAAGTAAAATGTAACAGTTTGTGATGTCAATTGGTAGCCAGCTTCATGCAGTTACTTGAGGAAAGGGATGTGCAACAAAATATTCAACTTTATTTACTTCATGTAGTCAAATACTAAAAATGTATTGGTCTGCCACCAAAGGTGCCTTGTACTAAGTTGTTTAACATATCCGGGTGTATATAGCAGGAAATGAAAGCTGAAATTTTGATCTATCATCTCATTTTTTCATCTCAAACACAAAGGTCGTTAATATATCGTAAAAGCAACCGAATAGCCTTGCTGTTTCAATGCAGTGTGTGTATATATATATATATATTAGGAGTTGTATACACTAGGACTTCAGTACAGATATATTGTTTGTTTGGTCTGATTGTGTGTCAGGTTTACAGGAGCTGATACACTGGTTATGGGTGATGTGACGTACGGAGCCTGCTGTGTAGACGATTTCACTGCCCGCGCTCTCGGAGCTGACTTCATGGTTCACTACGGACACAGCTGCCTGAGTGAGTCCCACACACTGTCTTAACTTTGTATTCCACTTCTTTTGTATAGAATCATTTCAATAGACTTAAAACCTAAACTTTTGAAACTTTATACTTTGAAAGTGAAGCGTTCAGTAGGAAACGTTTAAAACAAGTTTTGGGATTTTTTTAATATACGCTTTGTAAAAAAAATCGTGTTAAAATGGATTGAAAATGAAATCTTTACTCAGTAATATTCCTTTCATTCCTTTCAACATTTCAGTTTAAAAAAATTATACCTAGTTGTTTTACTTTAGCCTTGTGGAGGGAAAAAAGTGAAATAGTTCCTCAAAAGAAATTTTATGCTGTAACATTCTTTATATAATCAAGATTGAGAAAAAAAAAAAACATCAGGTGGACAATTAAAATTAAGACCAGGTCACAAGTTATAGTTAACAAATCACTGACTTGTTGATCCTTTAAAAATAACTTGTTCTGCAAAGTTCTATTTCAAATACATCATAGATGAATCTTTAATAAACTGTAAACTCTTCTGAACTGATGATTTGTTGGTGCTACCCACCCTGAATAGTGGAATACATTTGAATGTTCATTAGACTTTGATAGTAGTCCACTTTTATATTGATAAAAGACAGGACAAATTTAGCAGTAGTGCTGCAGCTGAGTGTTCTGTCGATTATAATGTCAATATTCTGATAAATTCTCATCAAACTCTTTCCAGAAGAATGGCAAATTATCAATAGTTATATAATCCTGACTAAAAACAGAGATTTTTAAAATATTGTTTATTAAATGGTTTAAATATTGTTTGATATAGCAGCATAGCAGTAGCACGTCGAAATATTGACATATACAGTATGTTTGACAGTGTCAGGACCCTGCAGAGGTGGAAGGAGACAGACCCGTAGGCAGGATAGCTTCAAATGAAAGGGGTTTAATACATTAGGAAGACAAACATAATCCACAACACACACTAATGCAACGCGGTTCACATATATAGCGACACGGACAATCCCACACAATGGGAAACAGGTGTGATGGCCGGGGAGGAGCAGACGTGGACGGGGCAATCACGTGACACAAACAAACAAAAAACGCACATGGCACCAAGTCTGCGCTGATCCCTAACGGATCCGCGCTGATCCCTAACAGACAGCCTAGGAAAATCCTAAAATAAATAAAAACCAGAAATAATTTTTAATTTCTCTTTACTCCCAAAAGGGATAATTGCATTCCACTGAGACACTCCAATACATTGATTGTCTTAAAGCAACTATTATTTATTAATTTACATTTACATTTAATTAACAATCCAGAAATAAAAAATAAATATTTATTTGCCCCAGCTGCCTTTTTCTGATGCATTTGCTAAGTAATTATTATTATTTATTATTACTAAGTTATTACTCACCAAGTTTTGCAGTGCACAGTAAGTTCAAATCCCAAATAAATACAAATCCCAAGAGACATTCAGCCAAAGAAGAATAATTGAATGTTGCTAACTCAATTTTTGTGAAAGACATGTTTTTATATTTCTATCAATAAAGGATTCCATGCATTAAATTGCATTAATAAATGACATGCATCCTTTTAGGTTCCCTTCATTATATCAAACATCAAGACACCAAGAAAAGGTTTTTCTATCAGGCCCATAATTATTATGGAAATTTTTAATAGTTTTCAGCCAGTGAAATGTGCTCTGACATTGCTAATACACATTAGTGGGTGGTGTATTAGTTAAATTCAGAGACAAGTAGGGTGATTATAATTTTTTGCTCTATCTCATTCACTCATGCCTATTTTGTATACAGATTTTGTTTTATCAGAGAGCTGAGTGACAGACGGGGTTTGGGGCTGGGTGGGGCTACAGCACCTCTAAGGAGTCTAGAGATTTCCCAAAAGCTCTCAAGGCTGTAGCCAGCCACAGGAATCAGTGTGTCAAGAAGTGTGAGCATCATAGATTTAGTTGTGTAAGTGCTAAGCAAAGCTGTCTTCAATAGCTCAGTGAGGAATCCATTCAGCGTGCAGCACATGAGGGATAGCGGACCTTTCTAAGGCCCCTGCTGCACATTAACCTAACGGATCAATGGAGGACGTGCATTAAGCTTGTCCTTTGGAAAGCGCCTGCCTTGAGGAGCCTGGGCCCATGCCTCCCGCCGCCAGTCTGCTGGCCCACATACAGTAGGAAGGAAATGCTAAATCAATACGGCCAATATATCTCTAGAACAATCCCTCCTCTCCTAAATATCAACACTCACCAGCAGAATATTAATGCAACACCTGTTGCTCAAAGCCCAGGATCAGCACACTCTATACACACGCGCACACACACAGATGGATTATTAGTTAATTATCTAACATTGTGTCTGATCCTGATTTTGTTGTAGATAATCAAAATGAACTTTAACACAAGTTTAATATTTAATCAATTATTTCAGGTAAAATATTCAAAATTGATAGCACTTCATTGGCATAACAACCAGAGGCAGAAAATGTCTCGGAACCGCAACAATTTGGTTCAGATTCAATTCAGGGTGCCATAGTTATATAAAATTTAATATAAAAAATAATATATAAAATTTATATTTTAGTTAATAAAGCAAATCTATGCATCTTGACTGAAATTATGTTACACTGTTTATCCTACAGTATATATCTCTATAATATATCATACTTTCGGTCTCCTTCCATCATTTGAAAACAGAGCACTTAATTTGGTTAGGATAGGATAGGACCAATTTTTCTCTTCTTCAGATGTTGATAATATTTACATGCAAAAGCAAATGTTGTAGGTTGCAGAGTTATGAAGTTGTCTTGCACAAGAAGTGTTAAATAGGTTTCAAGTAATTGGTTAGCTGGCTGCTTACATTTTGTAACTAAGTTATTATTAATTTACCTATACTGTATATAGCTGATTTCCAATGTGAACTTGTTAGAACTGTTCTTTTTCTGAGCCTGGGTCTTGTTCTATTGAATATATAATGCATTACTATGTCTTTATGCTATAGCGTATGCTATAGCTAGTCTCAGTCTCAGGCGCCATGCCCACAACCCAATGGCTGAACATCTGATGCCTATGGAACACAAAATTGCTAACACTTCAGGAGTCTCTTATTCATCTTGGTTGTATTCGACAGGATTTCTGAGAGACAAGTGCATTTTATGTTTTTAATGGTCCACCTGGAAAGGAAGCTTCTGTGATGCTCTATTTCCTCATGAAAAAAGGAAGCCGTCACGTTTACAACTGTTTCAGTTAGCACGTCTGAGGATCAGCTAGATATATACTTTATTGATCCCAGAGGAAATTCAAGAATAAATGCAGGATTTTACATATGATGAAGTTCACAGTATAGACTCGTTTGCATGTCTTTCTTAAATGAATGAGTTATAGTTGCACATCGGTCTGTTTTTGTAGGGACATCCACTTTTTGTAGGGACATCACCGCTGATCATGATATTGAACAAAATGAACCGTGATTGGTTGATTTGCCTGTCAGTCAGATGCCCTTTGGCGTGGTCCTTGGTCAATAATTGCTGCTATGTAGTTTATGTACTTTTGCCGTCAGTCCGAAGTTCTGGCAACATGGTGCTATACCCAACCCTATGAAGTGACTCTATCCAGTCAGTGGTTAAGTTAGGAACACTATACTAATGCTGCATAGGATTCCTGAATCGACTCTATTCTTTATAGCCGTTTTCCACAAGATTCTGGTTCATGCTGACACGATTGCTTCACATAATTGCTGAGGATTTGTTAGCTATATATTCATGATTCAAGATTCTCCCATTCTACCCCATCCCAAAAGTGCTCTGTTTGATTCAGATCCAGTGACTAGGGAGGCCGCTGAAGTACATTGAACTCATTGTCATGTTCATGGAGCCAGTTTAAGACGATTTGTGCTTTGTGACCTGGCACATCATGCTGAAAGTAGCCATAATAAGATTGTGGTCATAAAGGGATGTGTGCGTTCAGCAACAATGCTCTAGGGCATTAAAACCGTGCTCAATTTCTATTAAGGCACACAGTATGTGGCGAAAAAAAAAACATTCCCCACACAAGGGTCCATATAATCCGGCCAAATTCTGACTCTATAATCTTCTAGTTGCAGCAGAAACCAAGATTCATCAGACCAGGTGATGTTTTTCTAACTGCTTGTACAGGAATGGTGTGGTATTGGAATTATAGCCCATCTGCCCCGTTTCAATATGCTGTGCATTCGGAGGGGCTTTTTTTTCCCCTCATCTGGGTTATAAAGGGTGATTATTTCAATTACTGTAGATTTCCTGTCAAGTCTGGCCAGTCTTCTTAGACCTCTCTAAGGCTTTTCCACCCTTATAACTCAATATTGATGATGCTCAAGCCAGCTCAGATTCACTGAAATGACCTTTTTGAGCATTCACCCTAACTACTGTTGGTTAAAGATGACAAGTTTCTCCATGGATCCTTGTTCAACTGAAAATGCAAGTTGAGTAAATTGCAGGCACAAGATATAATATACAGATACAACATAGAATATATACAAATTATAAATATATATTTAGTCTGTGGTAATATAATGATATGCTTACTAATATTTTAATACTATTATTTTTAAAAATTTCTTTGAAGAAATTTGACATTTTTCTTTTTTCGGTTAGTAAATGTTTCCTGTATAAGTAGGTATACGCTGACCTTGTTTTGTGACAAGTTTGTGTGTGTGTGTGTGTGTGTGTGTGTGTGTGTGTGTGTGTGTGTGTGTGTGTGTGTGTGTGTGTGTGTAAAATATATGGTGCTTGAGTATGATGTGATCATTTGGATGTATATCCAATTAAAACACATTTTCCATGCTAATTTAATGTGAGTGTGTGTCTTTGAGATATGATTTTGCCCTTATGATTTTTACTCTTTGTGTGTGTGTGTGTGTGTGTGTGTGTGTGTGTGTGTGTGTGTGTGTGTGTGTGTGTGTGTGTGTGTGTGTGTGAAACGCATGCCGTATGATTTATCAGTCTGACAGCCTCCATGCAATAAGATGCCTTGGAAATGAAGCATGATGAGCATCAAATATAACCCTGTCAAACACCAGTAGCACGTTAAAATCCATTTGGCCTGAATGAGACCTCCGACCTCTCGCTGTCTTTCTCACACACTGCTTTTTCCATCTCGTCCTGTCATCCTTCATTTTCGCTGACTTCATAAGGCCTCTCACTCATGTCTGCGGTAGCAGTTATGCATGAGTGAGGAGAGAGAGAGAGAGAGAACAGTGAAGGAGAGAAGATTCATGGTGCTTGTTGACAGAGACCGTAACTGTGCTAAAGAAGAGCCTCTGGACTGCGGTCCTAATTGCCTAAAAGCACGAGTCAGTTGTGCTTAAGCCTCACGTTTTTCTTCTCCTTCTTACTTCTTTTCAGTTTCATTTGATTTCCAGGTTACTTTAAAAAGTTAAGCTTACTGTCAGTCAAAGGTTCAAAATTTGTCTCGGGCCTGTGTCTAAATGAACATTCTGATTTTGCTTTACAACATTTGTACATTCAAATATTTATCATCTCCTCCCTTTCTCTCTTATAAACATTTTCTTTTTTCTCCCAATTCTTACCTCATTCGTTCTCCACATTAGCTTTTTTTTTAATATCTCTAACTGCATTTTATCACCTCTGCTATTTTCTGTTTTATGCCACGGTGCTGACAAATGCTCGACTCTGATTGGTCAGGCCATAGCGATAAATTTTCATGACAGCTCTGATAGCAGTCCTGGCTTCAGGGAAAATCACAGATTATTACATTATCATTTCTATACTTACACAGAGGATCATGTAGTAAATAACATAATAACAAATGTCACAAAAAAAAAGCTTGGCATGTTCTTATTTAATAAAGAAATATGTAATTATTGGTATATTTCTGTAGTATGAAAGGACTTACTTTTATTGGAAAATAATCAAATTGGGGGTGATAATGGCATCCTCCATCCATGCCCCTGCCACCAATAATTTGTTTTTCCTATAATAGCACACCTTGTCACGTGTTTTTTTCCCTATTTCTCACACGACCCTTTCTTAGGTTCTTCATATTCATCCATTTTCAACCTCTTTGTCAAGAGTCTCTCTGCTTTCTCATCTATCTCCTTTGTATTTTTACTTTCCTTTTTCCCCCATCACGGGTCATTATCTTGTTCTCTCCTCCCACACTAGTTTTATTGCCAGCATATTTGAAAAATCGCCTGTGTTTTTCTAATAGCAACAAAATGGCCATAGTATGGGACTCCTGAGTGAATTCAGCAGGAGCTGATATAATTATGATCATCAGCACTTAATGATAATGTAAGAGGAATGTATGCATGGCTCACTCTTCTCACCATCTCTATTTCTGTCTTTGTCTCTCCCAGGTCTGAATAATGTGTGTAATTTATATATTGTGTGTGACTTATGTCAGCCAGCTTTAAACAGTCTTATGTAGGGCCATGTGCAAACTATAAGGGTCTGAGGTTTTTTATTACAACAGTGAGAGTAAATTGTGTAGATTAGATGTGTTGAGTTAAAATCTCACTCTTTCTCTCTCCCTATCTGTCTGTCTGTTTGTCTGTGTGTGTGTGTGTGTGTGTGTGTGTGTGTGTGTGTGTGTGTGTGTGTGTGTGTGTGTGTGTGTGTGTGAGTGAGAGAGAGAGAGAGAGTTAGAGAGAGAGAATATTTTTGGAAATAGTAAAGATTTTTGAATGTAAGGCTTGATATGACCGTGTACCCTTTGAACACATCTCCTGATTATTTCCCACAAGAATGTGACGTTATACAGTAGGTTACACAGATGTTAGTAACATCATAACATTTAAATATTACAGTAGCATGTTAAAGGCTTGAGGTCACTCAAAATGTCAAATTAGGGTATAAATCCCTAGCTTCATAAGTGAGACAGTGTCCATGTGTCGTGTGTCGTGTGTCGTGTGTGTGTGTGTGTGTGTGTGTGTGTGTGTGTGTGTGTGTGTGTGTGTGTGTGTGTGTGTGTGTGTGTGTGTGTGTGTGTGTGTGTGTGTGTGTGTTTACAGTTCCCATAGATGCCACGGCAGGGATCAAGATGCTCTATGTGTTTGTGGACATCCAGGTGGACACAGCTCACTTCCTGGACACACTCCGGTTCAATTTCCCCCCAGGACACTCCCTCGCTCTCGTCAGCACCATCCAGTTTGTGGCAGCACTACAGGTGACCTTTGCTCTCACAACTTAGTAGTGACAAACAAACATGCTGTGTAACTCTAGTTGGTTGGCAGAGTTTTATAGAACTGAAAAATACAATGAGGTCAGGATATAGAGTTATATTTCTGAACTGATTTGTTAAGAAGTTTTTAGGCCTGTGTTTTCATTCTGTATGTACTGTAGATTTTTTGCAGTGTGTAATTCCCAATATCAAAAGAACCAAACAAATCGTTTTCTGATTTCGACACAGGAAATGGACTGTTTAGGCAGGTCAGTTTAGGCGAGTGGTTTGGTTGTCAGTTTAAATATATACATCTGGTACATTGCACAGCGAAATACAGTAAAACAACATTCCTCCAGGTTGCACTAGGAAACAACACTGAAGTACATAAGACTACACAGAACTAAATAAGACATTCGCAACACTACATAAAGTGTACAAAAGTGAGCAACAATGAAGTGATTAATAAACTTAAATTTCAATACTATAATCATTAAAAGAGCTGACAATTACACAATAGGTCTTCCTACTGGGTAATGAACGAACTCTGGTGAATTCATTTATTTAAAAAAAATCTATAGAGGAAAATAGAAATATCGATGATACTACTGTATGAAACTGATTTTGTTTGTGTCTGCAACGTCTTTAAATGTTGCAGGAAGTCACATATAAACAAGCCTCATTTAAATGAAGAGTGTGCATGCTATTTTAGTCTTTTCACTGTCCTGATATGATGTACTAACATAGGAATTTAGCAGTGAACAAAGACAAATTTCTCAGATAACCTACCTCTGCTTACCTCTGCTTTCTAAGTCAAATTGCATGTGTATGCATTTCCCAGACTTTCTTATTGAGTAGCGACACTACCCGTTGTGACTAGTGTTCCATCCATCCACTCATCCATTCATTCTCTACACCACTTATTCTTCTGGGTTGCATGGAACCTGGAGTCTGTCCCAGGAGACCCAGGGCACAAGTCAGGGTACACCCTGTACAGGATGCCTGTCTAAGACAGGGCACAATTGCACAGACACACACAAACACACACACACACACACACACACACACACACACACACACACACACACACACACACACACACACACACACACACACACTACATACTATTTAGAGATGCCAGACAGCTTACAACACATGTCTTGGGACTGGTGGAGGAAACTGAAGTACCCGGACTAAACCTCCAGTGGTGAGAATCAAACCCCCAACCCTGGAGGTGTGAGGGAAACGTGCTCACCTCATCACCAAGCCACCGTATCCCGATGGATAGTGTTTCTATTTGCTTAAACTCTCATATCACCTTCAAACCTACTGTAAGGTCTTTTTTTGTGTGGCATCTGTATTTTGTAGATTAGTAAGGATTTTTTAATGTAAGGTTTGAAATGACTTTAAAAAAAGGGATCATAACAACATTCAAGACAACAGTGGAAAGTTTTCGAAAATAATCAGAGCTGAACATTGCTGTGCATGAAATCACTAATCATATTTAATCTTCCAGACGTACGTAACATACGTACATACGTATGTGTTAATAATCCCGCTCACACAGTCACTGCTTCTGCACATGCATGCAGAGTTATGCATCAAGTATAAGCCTGGCTTCATTGTACCACACCAGTGGGGATTATTCTCCTATAACCGCATAACTTGTCATGTTTTACTTCTTTACGTATTGACTCGAGCTTGATATGACCGTGTACCCTTTGAACACATCTCCTGATTATTTCCCACAAGAATGTGACGTTATAGGTTACACAGATGTTAGTAACATCATAACATGTACATATTATGGTAGAATGGTTCAGTATTGGGGGGGCACGGAGGCTTAGTGGTTAGCACGTTCGCCTCACACCTCCAGGGTAGGGGGTTCGATTCCCTCCTCCGCCTTGTGTGTGTGGAGTTTGCATGTTCTCCCCGTGCCTCGGGGGTTTCCTCCGGATACTTCGGTTTCCTCCCCCGGTCCAAAGACATGCATGGTAGGTTGATTGGCATCTCTGGAAAATTGTCCGTAGTGTGTGAGTGTGTGAGTGAATGAGAGTGTGTGTGTGCCCTGTGGCACTTGTTGGCACCGGTTGGCACTCCGTCCAGGGTGTATCCTGCCTTGATGCCCAATGACGCCTGAGATAGGCACAGGCTCGCGTGACCCGAGAAGTTCGGATAAGCGGTAGAAAATGAGTGAGTGAGTGAGAGTTCAGGATTGAGGTCACTCAAAATGTCAAATTAGGGTATAAATCCCTATATTAACAAGTGAAAAGGTATCCCTGTATCATGGAGGAAGCTTGTTTCACTCTCCTAGACTAGTAGCAGAAGACTCACCTACACTAAATTGGGGGAAAAATTTATTTAAAAAAATAATCTAACAGAAAAATGAATCATAGCTCACTATTGAGCTTTATATTTATTCAGAAAGGGCTCAGTGGGTCTCGGCTCAATATTGTTATTCAATATTGCATTTAATTAGGCTCCCTTGTATCATTTTACTGCCTTTTATTAGTTAGTCCATTCTTATTGCCTGCTTTATTTTTTTATCTCTTTGCTTCTACTTTATTTCTTTTTATCAGTCTTTTTATTATTCCTTCTGTACAATAGTTTGTCAACTTGAGTTGTAAGGCTGGCTGGCTTTAGGACTGCACACAGTGTTCTTTATTATTGCAGTATTGGAGTTGAAGACTGCAATATGGACGTGAACACACTAATACTCCCCTGCACGGATGTGTTCTGTGAACATAATGACTCAGGATTCAGGGCATCAGTTAACTTTTCACTTGATTAATCATGGTGTTGATGTTATTAGCAGATCAAACCCAGGCAGTGTGTAGCTGTTACACATCACAGTTTTACTGCTTTGTGTTAATATACGGTGAGAGGTATAGTAATTTAGACAAATGTTTAGTAATGCAGTTACTATATTCAATTTATGTTGGCATACAGTAGGAAGATTTATATATGAGCAGCTATTTAAATATTTTATTGTTAATAATTGTTGTAAATTTATTTGTGTTGTTATTATTATTTATTATTATTATCATTTATTATTATTATTATTATTATGGTAACTGTGGTGTAGGGCAGTAGTAGTGCTGGTGGTGGTGGTGGTAGTACTAGTGCTGGTAATTATGGTGTAGGGCAGTACTAGTGCTGGTAATTATAGTGTGGGGCAGTAGTAGTGCTGGTAATTATGGTGTAGGGCAGTACTAGTGCTGGTAATTATGGTGTAAGGCAGTAGTAGTGCTGGTAATTATGGTGTGGGGCAGTAGTAGTGCTGGTAATTATGGTGTGGGCAGTAGTAGAGCTGGTAATTGTGTTGTGGGTCAGTATTAGTGCTCGTAATTGTGGTATGGGGCAGTAGTAGTGCTCGTAATTGTGGTATGGGGCAGTAGTAGTGCTCGTAATTGTGTTGTGGGGCAGTAGTAGTGCTGGTAATTGTGGTGTGGGGCAGTAGTAGTGCTCGTAATTGTGTTGTGGGGCAGTAGTAGTGCTGGTAATTGTGGTGTGGGGCAGCAGTAGTGCTGGTAATTGTGGTGTGGGGCAGCAGTAGTGCTGGTAATTGTGGCGTGGGGCAGTAGTAATGCCCGTAAATGTGTTGTGGGGCAGCAGTAGTGCTGGTAATTGTGGTGTGGGGCAGCAGTAGTGCTGGTAATTGTGGTTTGGGGCAGTAGTAGTGCTGGTAATTGTGTTGTGGGGCAGCAGTAGTGCTGGTAATTGTGGTGTGGGGCAGTAGTAGTGCTGGTAATTGTGGTGTGGGGCAGTAGTAGCGCTGCTGGTGGTAGTAGTAGTGTACACTCTCACTGTGGCTTTCTGTTTGAGTTTTGAATCTGTTTGTGTTGTGAATTTTCTGGGACAGTGTTGTCTTATGCAGTTGTGGTTGTTGCTGTGTTGGTGTTTGTGATGCCTGTGTTGTCTTTGTGCCACAGTTGCTGTCTAGGCATTTGTATGGCGCTCCGGGTGGCCACAGTGGGTCGGCCTTAAATTTGTTCTATTCTGTCTGAGCTGCTTGGTTTAAAGCCTCCAAATGATTTCTGTCTCCGACGTGCCTTTGCTGCTCTGCTGTTAATTTGGAATGTTGCTCGTCTCGTTCATCTTTACTTGAAGTACAGGAAAGGGTATCTGGGGTCACACTCTTCTTTCTCTCTCTCTCTCTCTCTCTCTCTCTCTTTCTCTTTCTCTCTCTATACCGCTTCATCTTCCCAACAACAGTAATATGTCTGTCTCTGTTCCCACAGGCGGTCAGTGCAGAGCTGAGGCCGGATTACCAGGTTCTTGTGCCTCAATGTCGGCCGCTGTCTCCGGGAGAGATCCTGGGCTGCACCTCCCCTCACCTTGATAAGCACGTCAATGCCATCATGTGAGAACATAATCTTTTCATTTCTCCTTCTTGCAGCATGTGTGTGTGTGTGTTTGTGTGTGTGTGTGACTGTTTGTGTGTCTGTGTGTGTGGAAGCAAAGCAAGGCTGGAGGCCATACATCAGTTTTAATGAAAAGCGCATCAGTCAATGTCTGGGAAGCACTTGAAAACACAGTTAAGGGAAATACACTCAAAGGGCTGGGGCAGGTACTGTATGAGTATAGATGATAGAGGTACATATGAAGTATGGACTTGTATTCTTCAATATCTCTCACACATCACCATGAACCATCGACACACATAAGCCCGGTGAGTCTCTGTCTCACACAAACTGTATAAATCACTTTGCTGTGACCAGTGGCATCAAGTATGCTATTCACTTTCCTCTCAGAGAAGAGAGCGCAGATACAGAAGGGCATACTTGTGTTTCTGCTCTTAATAACACACATGGGCCTCTCTGTGTGTTTCACGGAAGAACTAAAGAGCTTTGAGTTTTCTAAATGAGAAATCGCATATTATTGTGTGTACATATCTTGGGTAAATTGAATATGGAAAATTCATCCAGTCGTTACCTTTCTATATGCCTAAGATTCTGTTCTTTTGACAAATCACCATCTCTCTCTTTGTCTGCCGGTGGCTTTAACTACCACCAGCTAACTCACACTGCCTACAGCAGATCTGAGTGCCATTATAACTTTGCCTTCATAACTAACACAGTCACAGCTGAAGAACATACAATAAAAGACCCATTGCTAAAGGTTTCAGGCTTTAATGAACCTATAAATGAGTTTTGCCCATAAATGTAAGATATCTAAAGCACAGTGCAGTCATCCTGACACCTCTTCTTGCAGCCAAAGCACACTCATACACTGAACCCAGTAGAGCTTGGGTTATTGTGTATTGTTTTGGCTTTGTTCTGTATTCTGTATTGTTTTGGCTTTGTTGTGATTTTATGATTTTAACAGCTTTTTAAACCATCTGAGTGTACGAGAAGCACAATTTCACCGTTCCAGCCTTTTTTTTTTTGCCACTTGCAGCATGCCACTAGAAGCTTATACAATTCACACCCACGTTTCTGACTTGCCACCTGTATAAAAACAAAAGCTTTACAGAAACATTCTACTTCACTGGTCATTACAGATAAATGATTTAGTCATACTGCCAAGCTTGTGTTTGATGTTCTGTAACACAAGCTCCATCTCAGTGGGTTTTAGTTCCCAGAAATTGAACAACTCCTAAAGCAGAAACTAAAACGCTTCTGTATCTACAGCCTAGGAGTCAAACTCACAAGGCCACTATTGTATAACTGAAACAGTTGCTTACTCTATGTTTTCTGCAGTCAGCAAAGTGCATTGTGGGTACAGGAACCCGTTCCGGTACATGGGATTTCCTGAGCTCACTGCATAGGGAATTTGGTACCACATCAAACATACTGTACCTGGTTGCCTACATTGAATACATGTTTGGGGAAAAAAGGTTGCATGTTTAGGTTTGGGTGTGCATGCATGTTTGTTTGTTTGTTTTTCTATGGCAGCATGCAGATGGGTTAATTTGCATGAGCTCATGTGTGGATGTGGACGTGTGAGTATATGTGAGTGTGTGTGGGTTGTAGAGAATGTGTAGGCTGTGGTGGCATGGCTCTGAGCAGATTCTCTTGCTGAAAATTAAAATTTCATAACTAGCATCAGTACCTAGTTATTCGCATCTTTTGATGATCAGTATGCTGCTGCCTCCTGCTGATTTCTCTATTTGTAATCCATAAGTTTAGTTTTTGTCTTCTCTAGTTAAGCCTTGTTACTTGCCTGCAGACTTAGAAATACCTAAAGGCTCGGCGTGTGGAAGTTATTTTCTCTTCTTCTAATAAATACCCTCAGACATTCAAAATGTGATGATGTGGCATTTGGTTTCTTGTCTATAGGGTAGTAGGAACTGCACTTATGTTATAGAAGATAAATAAATCAACTAGTATCCATTAAATGGACCATGACTAGAAATTAATTGGGCCAATTTTAAAGCCAATTTGTTTGTTATGATTTTAAGATGGTCTTATACTCCTTATAATCTTCTCAGATTATCCCATGATCTTCCAGTCCTAACACTTTATTCAATTGGATTTAGTTATTTGTCACAAAGCGGCTTTACTGGATGTAGATCTTCTTTTCACCTAATGAGCACACTAGAGGCATGAACGCAAGGAAAAACTCTGAGACAACATCAGGAAGAAAACTTTAAAGGAACCAGGTTTAAGGATACCTGTACTGGTCTACATAAAACCAAATAGTGGGAATATAAATCAATAGCATGTGCAGATGTAGAAAAGTAAAATCAAACAACATTAAGTGTTCAGGATGTTCAGTACAAGCATATTTTGAATAAGATCATTTATGATTAGAGAAGCAGTTCTCACGTATTAATCTACATTATGAAAGTGAGAATATTGACTGTAGGCAGGGAAAGACTTAACCATGAACTGTATTTGTGAAGTGCAAATCTTTTGGGTAACATGTGGGACTATCCATAGAAGCAGAAGGTGCAAAAAGGGTCCAAGTAGAAGTAGGGCATGTATTCACAGTCCTATCATGGATGCTATTTAAAGTTGTAAATATTAAACATGTTTAATATTAACAACTGCATATCCTAGAATGTTCAGCAATGCCAACTGCCTTGCATGAAAACATCATTTTTACTTTGAGACTAATATCTTATGGCACCCAAGCTTAATGCTGTGTTCAACTTCCCAACTTAGAACTCAGCATTTTTTTTTTAACTCTGTGCATTTAAGCTATAAAATGGGTCATCATTCATGCTGTGAGCATCTGCACTGATTAGATGTCACTTGCCGGACTCTGGGATTAAGGAGACTACTTTAAACTGGGATTTTACATGTAGGACTTCCAAGATTAGGGGCATTTTTTTCTTTGTGTTTTTTTTGTTATTTGTTATTTTGGGGTTGCTTTTTTGGTCTCCTAGTGAGAGGTTGGAAATTCACAAGCTTTACACAAAAATGCAGTTTTAATGCAGCGCTAATTGAAATGTACTTGAAATTTACTGAATATGCTGTGAAGTCCGAATTTTAAGGTCTGAGTGTCTGGACCATTTTTAACAGGTCTCATAGCACAGTCATAGCACAGACTTGTAGGGTGCGAATGTGTAGATTGAAAGGTGATTTAAAAAGAAATCGATGAAAGGTTGAACATGTGTGTGTTGTGAGAATGTTTTTGTATTGAGGCATAGGGGAAAGAGAAGTGCTTTTCACCAGTCTTCCCTTCCGTTCAGCACACACACGGATATATAGCGTGTTACCTGAAGAACACCACACACAATCCACCAACTCGCTTTAAACTGCGACGTGAAATCTACAAAACAGAGACGCAAACTCTAATTCACCAACCTGCCCTTTTTTCATAACTTGCATTATTATAGCCATTATATCATACACTCCCAAAAATAGCACCAAGATTAACAACTAATTAAGCGGTGGTGTATTTTAGAAGATATTTTAGTATGAATAGAGAATGGGTAGAAAGACGAACTAGTGTTAAATAATAGAAAAGCATTTTCACTCTGTCTCTGTAGAGTTGAGTGAAATATACAGTATAGCTACCTCTGTGGGACGGAGGGAGAAGTGGATTGGGACCCTTGTCGTGCTGCTTGGAGCTCTTTATAGAGCAGGGAGATCTGTCTCATTACAGTAATGAGCTTTTCTATTGCTGAATTGCTGAATGTGGCATGCTTTAAAGGAGCTTTAAAATTCTGAATGAGAGTGTTTTTAAATCTGCAACCATGAATGTACTTCTTAGTGAAACCTGTACAGAGCTAGAGCGGTTCACTTTGTCATTCCAGGTCAACATGCCTCCCTGTACACAGCCATGCATTAAGGCCGCAGCTCTGGTCTATTAAACTCTTTTGTGCTCATAGTCTCTAATGGTCTAATAAAGTATTTTGTGATTTCGCAGCAGGACTGCTGAGGTATGCACATTGCCATTTCTGTCCACTCTGACGTGAGTGTGTAACAGCTATTACATTAACGTAGCTGAGCAGTGGACCATATTGCACAGGGTTTGAATGCATGTGCATTTTGCTCAGCCTTTTGCTCTTTCAGGTCCAGAGGGATGCCACTCATTGTGAGTCCGGTCCAGTTTTTCGAAGGCTGGCTAATTAAGAGCCCTATTTTCTTCTCTCCTAGGCCTCATTCGGAAGCTCCATGGTTATATTTCCCACTATTACCTATGGCACATCTTCTGTTGTCAGCTTTTTCAGGACTCGGCATGTGAGCGATTGTGCTTAAGTGAACATTTAAGCTCTTAAGGAATTTCAATGTTCACTGTTTGCACTTTTATAAAATGTACTATATTCAAAGGGGGAAAAAATCATGTTCGAATAGGTCTTCTATTGTGACAGTTCTGAAAAAATGCTGGAGACAATTCAGCATGGACCTGGGTGTTAGAGGCTGTTCTTATTTTGGGGCTAAGTTCTAAAATTGTCCATGGCCGCTAAGATCAAGTTTTAAAGCGAGTAATAAAAATTACATCTAACCATCTTCTGCAAAAATAGGTCATGCAAACATGTTTAATGTAGACAGTGTATCTATGATGTGCAGAAAAGTTTCTGATGTAGCAACAACTGTATGCTAGTACTCAGGGTTTTTTTTTTAACTTAAATAACTATAAATAATCACTCCTCTGTCATATACCAGGAATATTTCTAGTTAGTTTCAGGTTCTGAGTCTGTATATGGAAATAAGTGCAGTTCTGGCTCTGGGTCTTAATTAAACCATTTATAGAAATAGGTTTTTATCTATGGATGTCACAGACTTTTCAGCCCTCTAGCTAATTTTTGACATCTGGGTTATACATCCGGGTCATGAATTGATTGACGTATTGAGCCTGTGAGTGTGTTGAACGCCGACTATGTCTGCCATAATATTATCGTGCAACGTGAACATGTCAACTGGAGGATGTTTACAATTTGACCTGCTAATACTATCTGAAGCTAATATAAACAAATTTCTGAGAGGATAGCTAAGTCACATCCTTAAATGTTAATAAACATCACTGCTAACCAAAACCAGAAATTTCAGAGAAGATTTTACAGCAATAATTACTAATTCTAAATCTAGACAAAACTTCTGAATGGATTTGTGTGCATGTAAGAGTGTGCGTACGTCTTAACAACCTTAACGGTTCAGTGTACTGAGCTTTGTTTTCTTTCTAAATCCCTCCTTCCACTGACTGATATAACATATGTTTGCCAAGACAGATACCTTGGGGATGGAAGATTTCACTTAGAATCAATCATGATCGCCAATCCAGATGTCCCAGCTTACAGGTAAACCTCATAGGCCCAGCACAAAGAAATGATCACTGCAGTTTCTCTGTTCATTAATGACAGGCTAAAGGACTAAAGCAGTCCATCAGTCACTGTAAGCGGACATCCTAATGAATGTAAATCATAAAAAAATCCTAATGCTTCCACTTTTAGCAGGTATACACACAGCATGGTGGGTAATGTAAGGAACCAAATTAAAAACAAACCAACATGTTAATGAAGTATAAATTTATTAGATAACTCTGAAGCTGTTTACAAATGAAATCTTGAAAGATTAATTTGATTTACAATAAGATAATAATAGATTGTTTTATAATTTGACTGATGATAAGATTTTTCTGTTAATGGCATGTATTCAGCTTTCCTGTATATGATGGCAATGCAAAGAATAATTGTTTTTTGCAGGTATGATCCGTACAATAAGGTTTTCTCTCGGGAGCATTATGACCACAAGGCCATGCGCACCAACAGAATGCAGGCCATAGAGACAGCACGCTCTGCCCAGAGATGGGGTCTGATTCTGGGCACGCTGGGTCGCCAAGGAAATCCCAAAATCTTAGAGGTAAAAGATTCATCTTTGTTAAATGTACACTCCTCTCTGAAAGCACTGGAAAGCCAGACCAAATGTATTGTTTTTGATAAAAGGCAGTACAAATATAAAAATAAAAAAAGATGACAGATCATAGTTTCGGCTTTCATTTCCTGATATTTACATCTGGTTGTGTTAACTTAGAACATGGCACCTTTGGTGGCAGGCCACCCAATTTTAAAAGTATTGGACCAGATAGTCTTAAAGTAAGTAACAGTGGTTTGATTGCATTTTGTCACCAGTGATGACATCAAACAATTGTTGTTGTTTTTTGTTGTTGTTGTTGTTTATTAGTGCTTTAAAATGGCTTGCTTTTCTCCCAAAGGCATCTTTTTGAACTTCATGCTGGTTTGTTCTTTTAAATAATTGCAGTAGACACAAGTGAACCCCAGGGCTCAAACGAAGAGTATAAATTGTGATCTATCAGTTGTTTAAGCAGCCAGTCTAACAGAGCAGACCTGGTAAGAGTCACTTGTTCCAATATTTTTGATGACTTGGGGGCAAAAAATGGGCAGGTTCAAACAAATGGCACCATGGTTGAAGTAATATTAGGAAATAAAAGCTGAAATTCTGATCTATAATTCTTTTGATGTCGAACTATCTCTCTCTCTCTCCCCCCCCCCTCTCTCTTTCCCTCTCTCTCTCTCTCTCTCTCTCTCTCTCTCTCTATATATATATATATATATATATATATATATATATATATATATATATATATATATACACACACACACACACACACACACACACGGATAATACTGCTGTTCCAATATTTTTGGAGTGCAGTATATATATATTTATTTTTTCTACCAAATTTCAGATTTCTATTTAATAAATACTTAATACAGATACCTACAAGCACCTACACCTTATATTTTTTCTTGCTCTACTGAAATGTGCGTGGGGTCTTAATCAGTACTCAGGTCTGGGAGGGGGTCTTTTTCAACACCCCATTGCTCCCTTTGCCTCTTTTGATCTGCTCATTTTTGTTTTTCTCTCATGTATTGTGTTTGACTTTGTTTTGACTGATCCAGTCTTAATTGGTATGCATAGGCGAAGGGAAACAGAGACTCTAGGATCTTTCCAACATCTCCCATTTTGCTGTCAAATGAGATTTTTAAGCCAACATGAATCTCTCTCTAACTCTCATAACACTGTGTTTCCCAAATGAGATCTATATGAATTCCATTCTGAGACAAATAGACATTCAGATGGATATTCTGATGGAATAAATCTGTAGCCCTTGTCTGTTAGTCTCTGAGAGAGCAAGGCATTAGTTACTGTCAGCCTTCAGCTGTCAAACTGTCACTTGTGAAAAGAGTTGTACTTGAAACATTTAAACTAGAGGTGATTAGGTACTTAAGGTAAGGTAAATAATAAATACTAAAATAAGTCTAGTCAACTTTAGTTGTACTGCTCCTTATTAGAATCTATTCAAAGCAGCTTCATGAAGGAGTAAACATGGAAAAAGTGTAAACTAAATAAAACACAGTAAGGCAGCAAAGGGCTAAAATAATATAACAAAGAAACAGCTAATGTTAACAGTCCCAACTTCTATTGCTAAACTGATGGCTAACATGAGCTAATTTGGCAGATAGTTAATGGATATATAGTCATATTCATTCACTGCTACAGCTAGCAATCCAGCTATTGTTAGATTATTAGACAAAACGTCTGGAAAGATGTATTAGTCACTATTTTCCAGTCTTAGCTGTTAATGCTAGGAAGGTAGCTAACGTCAGCTAGCCTAACCCAATTTTTAAGAGGATTCCTAGTCAGATTTTGAAATGTTCATAGTTTTCACAGATAAAGGTTATGAAGCATTTCATACTAACATAAGTTAACCTGACAGTACACACACACACACACACACACACATACACACACACACACACATTGAAAGTCTACTCTGGAATTATTTTAAAGTGAATCTTCTGAGTTTTTCTTCATTCTTAGAACAAATTAAGCCAAGGCCATGAGAGTATAAAGTGTGTGGAAGACATTTATCCATAAACAAGCTAGATAATATAGAGCCAGGTCTTGCAATTACGTATAAGTCAGTAATAATAATTTGTAATCAGTGCCAAATTTAGTTGGAAGGGAATGTAAGTCAGACATGGGTGATTTGGCTGAATTTCCTGGATCTGGAAGAAGTCTGGCAGCAGTACTATGAGTGAGCAGGTGAGGAGACTACTCTGGAACTCTGGAACAAGTCATCGTTCTAAGTGTATATATATATATATATATATATATATATATATATATATATATATATATATATATATATATATATATATATATATCAGTCATTACTTTCATGCTAAGTTAAATGAAGATGTGTTTTGTGTTTGCTATAAATGCCACCTGCAATAATCTGTTCATTTACTGAGTAAAGAGAAGAGGTAAATATGCCACTTTTATTTATTTGTTGTTTGTTGAGCCTTGGGGCTTTGAAGCCGTTAACAGCTAATGTTCACTCTTGCAATGTTCTTCACTAGAAATATGTATAGCCCAAAGGGTTTGGAGCTGTGTGTAATGTTCTCCTGCTCAAGAGTTATGTATTCATATTGCTTGCATGAAGTGTAATGTAGTAAAGAGGATGGGTGAGCAAGAGAAGATGTTGGAGTGGCAGTGTATGCACAATAAAAAGTCTCTGGAAAGCCGTTTTGACTTAAAATGAGATTAAGATGCATATATTGTCTATGTATATATATGTTGAAGAATTGAATGCTCTCTTTGCACTGGGCATTTCTTTACCCAGAGGAACAAACGTTTGTAATTGTAACACACATACACCAGGTGAGGAACACTACTCAACTGAAAATGCACCATAAATCTTTGCAAAGTTGCAGTATGAGAAAATAAAGCAGACATTACGGAGAATAATGTGTCAGTGTAGCTGGTTATAAAGTAATAATGACATTTTGTCAAACCATTTGTGTCTATATTGCAACCCAGTATGTAATGGCCTAGTTCTAAAGTTTAAATGAGCTTCAGTACACAGGTCTGTTTTTGATTTTCTGTCTGGTTCGAGGTATTTGATGTCTGGCAGCAGGATGAGTCCTGCCTAAAGTAGCAGTGTGACCATTTTTTGTGTGGAAAGCTAGACAGCCCCGGGTCATCTGGTATTTTGCTGTGATGAATAAATTTATAGTCTTATTTCTTTTTTCCACCTGTATTAACCCCACATTCCCTCTGTATTTCTCTCTCTCTCTCTCTCTCTCTCTCTCTCTCTCTCTCTCTCTCTCTCTCTCTCTCTCTTTCTTTCTCTCTCTCTTTTCTTTCCTTTTCCCTGTCTAGCATTTGGAGGAGAAACTGAAGGCACTTGGCAGGTCATTCACCAGGGTGCTCCTTTCGGAGATCTTCCCGAGCAAGTTGGCGCTGATGAAAGACGTTGACGCGTGAGTCTCATCCCATCATCCCATCTTGATGCAGAATCACGTTCTTATTTTTACGCAATTAAAACTCATTTCATCCCCCTTCAAAAGATGCAGCCTTCCCCAAAACACGGGGTGCATTAATCTCAGCTATAGTGCCCCCTTGGGACTCACAAGCACAAAAAGAATAGAGATTGGCTTAGTTTGACAGCCAGGGAAGATAACACTCGTGATGGCATGGCAACTTTTTTTTCATAACTCACCATTGTTCTTTTACCTAGAGGGTACTGTGAGTGTCATTCAAGATGTCAGTTTAATTATTACTAGCCTTGGAGCTTTTCTATTTAGCGCCTTGTGATATTGTGATGGGCAATGTCATGCATATTGTGTGTTCAGATGTTATTCATTAAGTCACGTCACATCAGACCACACACACCAGATTTCTTTCTTACCCAATATTCAACACAATGGAGTGTATGTTATGTGCAGGGCAGCTCTGAAAAGCACTTTCGGTGCATGTTTATAGGCAAACTGTAAGGGTTTTCCATCTCTATTGCATAAGCTTGCTCTGAATAAGGAGCACCACCAACTTCTGCACATGGAAGCACACAAGCAGAGCACAGATCCTGGGATACTAGGAAGCTATAGTACAGTTAAGTCCTGGAAGCTATAGCGAAGTTAAGGCGAGTGGATTTGGACGCTTGCCTCCCATGTGACACTCTCATACGCCTCTGGGAGCTACACAGCATACATAATCCCAGTAGGACGTAACAGATAGAAGCTCACTCTCCAGCCTGCTTTCACTCTTCCTCTGCCAAGTGCCACCAGCATCAGTAGCACATCTTTTAGTGTGTTACATAGCTTCTGGTATTAGCCTCATTTTGAACAATAGCACGCGGTGACGTGGACTTTAACCGGTTGACTTGCCTACAGAAGGCTGAATAGAATAATCTTCTCAGGAGCTGAGTCTGATCCATGCCCCCGGGTATGAATTCTGAAAGTACTAGACTATGCAAAAGAACAAACAAAGATAACGGTAGAGCATGAAGTCCCTACAAACCATGTAAACATCACAACACTTTCATGCAGTAAACTATTGCTCGATCTCATGGATATTTTAATCGCATATAAGCTTTCATTCTAAAGCACTACATAGAAAACAGTAATGACAATTGTTCTTCAAATTTTAAATACAGAGTTATGAATCACAGAGTTCTTTCTTGATCCGTGATTCATAATGACTTTGAATGCACTGCACTGGAAATCTTAACATAAATCCGATTCCCACGAAGTCCTTATATTCACCTGCTCTGGTGTAGGCCTGGCCATTTACCGCTGCTCTGCATGCTAAACTGTGAGCAGAGGGTGAAGTGGCTAATTAAAACGTATTATTGCCTAGCAAACTGAGGAGCGAGGCAAGTTTCTAGGCCTTCCTGGTGCAGGAAAGCCCTCCCCTTTTCAGGGCTAATCACATCTCTCTCCACTTCTCACACTCCCTCCTTCCATTCGACTCTTTCATCAGGAAGCCCGTCTCTCATTGTGGCGGTGGGTGTAACGATGAGCTGAAGAGGCCTCTCATTATGGCCATATTCAGTGGAAGCCAAACCGAGGCATCATTACACAGCTTTGACCTGTCATCAGTTTAAAATTTGGTGTTGAAAGGAGTGTACGGATCCTCCTACACACCTCCTACATCTTGGAGGAGTGTGTGTTCTACATGCCTTTAACACCTAAGGGCAAAGGGACACCTGATGCTGCATCTGAAAGTACGGAAAATTAATTACAACACCCGTGTTTGCAGCACCTCACACAGACGAAGCTAATATTAGCACTTAAAATTACTCGCTTTTTTTTTTTGCTCAAAGTAGCCTGTTTCAATCCACATGGCTCTCCAGAGGTATCCTTCTTTCCCCCCTTCCTCCTCCTTCTCCTCCTCTGTTTCTTCTCAGCCTGCGGGCTTGTGGGATCCTGAGCTGTGTACACCCACACACCTTCACTTTCAAATCTTCCCTTCCAGCTTACAGTGGCCTCCACTGGAGACGCTCTCAAGTTAAAACAATGAGAAAGGCTCAGAGCCCGGTCTCAGTACGCACTAGTTGTCCAACGTGAAGAACGATGTCGAGTCTGAGACTTTCGGCGGGGGATACGTTACTGTGAAGGAGGATGTTGGTCGTTTTTCAATCAATAAGTGGTTAGCTTGTCGATTGAATAAAGGTGGAAGCAGGGCTAAGGGATCAGTTTAGTTGAAGCCCCTTATCAATTCTGCAGTTCAAATCAAAGCAAGTGAGTGTGGGAGAGAGAGGATGTCAAGATGTCAACTTGCCCACATTTCACAACTTGAACTTTTTTACGCCTCCAGATGACGTTGTATAATGCTGAACAAAATGTTTTTCCTTCAGGGCTTTTTTTTCTTGTATGCGATCAGCTTGGTTTTGTTCCGATCATTTTGGACTTGCCAATCAATATTCCAATAAGTGTATTGGCTAAATAAGAGGTCTCTAGGTGTGAGTGTGTCTGAATAGGTCCTCTATAATGGACCGGCTTCCCATCCAGGGTGTATTACAGCCAGTGTCCTCAAGATCGGCTCAAGATCCAATGCAAACCTGCTTACTGAAAGCAAATGAAGGAAGCTGAAGTTTGGGAAAAGGACAATCTTAAACTAGTTTCAGTGAATCTGTACCCAGAATCCTGGTCTTTACTGACAGGACTAGAGTTTGATATGATTAGCTCTGTTGAAGTCTGTCTGCCCCATGGCTCAACTGGGTTATAAAGAATGGTCAGTTGACAAGCTTGTAGCTTTCCCATCAGTTTGAACCAGTCTGGCCATAACCTCCATATTCTCCGCTGACCATTCTCATTAACAAGATCTTCAGAAAACTGTCACTTTATTTGTTTGTTTGTTTGTTTGTTTGCACCTTTCTGTGTAAACTTTAGTGACTATTGTGCATGAAAATCCTTGGAGCTCAGCAGATTCTTAAATACTCAGACCAGCCTATCAGGCATGCACAACCGTGCCATGTTCAAAGACGCTAAGATAACATTTAAAGTGAACGTTGACCTGTAGCTTAATGGCATCTCTATATGACTGATAGACTGGGTAATTGCATGAAGGGTGTTCCTATAAAAGTGGCCACTTAGTGCGTATGAGCATTGTCTTAAAGACAGTCCTATGAGTTATTGAGATTTGGATTAAACCCAAAGATAACTA
>NC_062528.1:10108748-10111248 GCF_022655615.1 Tachysurus fulvidraco | reverse complement strand
TTTCTTAATGTAGCTCTATTCTTATATTTTTCCTCTAATCTATTGTGATGTTGTGTATTATAAAAAATCTTGTTACTATGAGACAATATTTATGCTCTGTGAGCCCATTATGAAGGTCATATGTTAAGGTAGAATCGTGTTGGATGTGTTACAGATTTATTATTCAACATTGAAGGTCGCCATAATTGTCTGCTGTATTATGTTCAGCCATCACATAAATCCGTAATCAGCAGATAAAAATAAAGTGTAAGCGCCTCCTGTTGTGTTCTCTCCTCTTCTGCAGAAGGCAGACTCACACTGTGAGCGCACGGTCCCCTGTGGCTGCCAGCCCGAATGAACAGCACGCTCACACAGCAGCAGCCAATCAGTGCTCAGCCTTGCCGTCTGCGGGAAACAGCCAATCACAGGCCTGCGTGCGCCTCTGTTGTCAGAGCAGTGGGGATATGGGCACACACAAAGCACTACACCAAATCCGCCCCTCTCAGAATACAGCAGAGAGTGGTTCTGTGTGCCGGTGTGTCTGTGTGTGTGTGCGTTTGTATGTGTGTGTGTGTGTGTGTGTGTGTGAGAGAGAGAGAGAGAGAGAGAGAGAGAGAGAGAGAGAGAGAGAAGGATAGCAATGACCCTCAGAGCACATTGTTTGTTTCATATTGCAGCATGTGGGTGGCTTGTTAAATGTAATCTTCTTGTCTCTGTCCTAGAAAGATCCTGCCAGACACTTTACATTGTTGACCTTCATCCATTTGATTGAAAGGAAAAATTGCATTGCTCTGAGCAAAACAATACACTTTTCCCTTTTAGTTCCGTCATCCATGGTTGTGTGACACAAATTGCAGAGCGTGTCAAAGCATGTTGCATTATGTGCTTTTTACCAAACACAATATTTCATGTCCAAATCCAAATTAAATATTGGAACTGCCCAGACTGTCCATGTCTAGACTTTTTATGTTCTGAAATAGCTGACTGGTAAACATTAATGGAAGTCCTCCACATTTGTTCATTTATTTAACTTCTGTAACCACTTTATCATGGCCACGGTCACAGAGGATATGGAGCCATGCCCACACACACCGGATGGGACGTCTTTACAGATGAGTGCAAAAGTTTGCGTACCCTTGTGATGTGTAAGTGATATAAAAATTATTGCAAGTTTTACAGATATTCATTCATTCGTTCACTCATTTATTCACTCACTATCACACAGGATGGTGCTGTGTAAGATTTTTAAACCTTTCTACTCGCATGCAAGAAATTTGACACTTTATTATTATTCAGTAATCTGTTATAATCATTCAATAAATTTAAAACATACATGCAAAAAAGCGAAGCTGCTCATCCCATCCCTGTGTTTAAAATAAACAAATGGGGCTTTGATTTGTTAGCACATGCTTATTTTTTGCTGGACGATAAGCATAAATAATACGGCTAATTCTAAATTCTAAATGGTTGATAAAGGTCTCCCTAAACACTTTATCATCTCCTTTAAATATAGTCCTAATATTTTCTGGTGTGTGTTGACTTTTGAACTTGCTAATAAACTGCAGCTAATGACAACCGTGAAAGAAAATAAAGGCATATGATTAATTTTTCCATTCAGCAACCAACTGTAATGCAAATGGAACCGATTTGTTGTGCACTGTGTTGTAAAAGTCAATAAGTCACTCAAACCATCCATGGAATTAGGTTTCATTGATTAATCTTCAGTTACTACTTTATCTATCTACTACTTTAAAAATTATATAAAATCTTATTAGAAATATGGAGACACGTATCACTCACAGTAGCAGTTCTTTCAAATTGCTTTGAAAATAAAAATAGACAAAAAAAAGTTTTGTATTTTTAGGCCTGGGGTTCTTGGTGATATATGAAATTTGAAATGATTTGAAATTAAAAATAGACCAAAAAAAAAAGATTTGTATTTTTAGGCCACGAACCCCAGGCCTAAAAATACAAATCTTTTTTTTTTTTGGTCTATTTTTATTTTCAAGGCATAAAATGTACAGTGTTGTTCTATAGTGCCACCTTTAGGCTGATTGGGTCTATCTTACATAGCTCAGCAGCAGGAGTAAGTGCTGCCTATTAAACACGTTTCTGACTTACCCTTTGGTCTGTATGATTCTTTTTAGAGGAGAAAAATGACTAAGGGGAATGACCAAAAACAAACACAATAGTAATTCAGTGTTTGAACCCCAAGTTAGTACAGTAGACCAATAATAAGTATAATTATTGACATAGAGCAATAATAGAGTAGTAAGAAGAAAAAAAATAAAGCTGCACTGATTATTTGGCAATATGATAAAACACAATATGAAACAGTTAAGTGGCTAGAATAAAGACAAATGCGGTTTTTTTAAATAATAATTGAAATTGTCTGGTTCACACACTGATTTAAATGAAAATAAAACACTGATTAATACATGTGTTATATTTCTACAGGATTTCACGGCACAGAGTATTCATACTGTCAGTATATTTTGTCTATGAAACATATTACAACCTT
>NC_062528.1:10088748-10106248 GCF_022655615.1 Tachysurus fulvidraco | reverse complement strand
AACATGACCTGTCAGTAAAACCTTTTATTTAAGTCTGTAAAAATCACTCACCTAATGGAAATGGAATTGTATTTCTTTTTGTTTGTGTCTTTGTACACACCTTCCATTAAGTAAAGATTGCTAGGTAGCTCTCGTTCGTCAAGTAAATCGCTGTGTTGCCTGTCAGTCAGCATATGATGACAGTAAGGAAGGAAATGCCATTTAAGCCTCTAAAAGAGACAGATCTGATCAACGTACTGCTTACTGCTCATCAAACATCTTAAACTTTATACTTTTAAAACCTGGCAAACTGTAATATATTTTGTACAGAAGTCTTATTCTGAGAGTTATTTATATGAATATTTTTATTATTTCTCTCTTATTTAAGTCTTCTGAACTGATCGGTATTAGTTCTCCCTTAGATCATTGTTTTGTGGCTGTTGTGACACCAAATTTCCCCTTGTTGATTAATAAAGTATTCTACTACTACAACTACTGCTTCTACTACTACATACTTTCACCTTTCAAAGCAAATACTCAAAGCAAGTCTCTGCCTGTCCGTATCGTCTCATGTTGCTAGTTTCATTAAATGTATTTCCTGCAAATCTCATGCAATTGATACTGTTTTAAAAGTCATAAGGAGTACGCTAACACTTTCCAGCTGCATCTGCATCATGTGTATGTTTTTCTTTACTGAATTAAACAGATAACTTGTCTATTACATTTACTTGCATTGGAAACAAACAGTCTGTTGCTGTGGCAGTCATGTAACAATTTTATTGGGGAAAAAAAAGATCATGGAAAGCTTTCAGAATACCTCAGTTAAGCATACTTGTACGTTCTATTAGATCTCCTAGATTGCAAATGTCTTTATTTACAAAATTGCTGAGTGCTGAATCAGTGGTACATGATTACCACAAAGATTTGCGATTGTATTGTCCAAGTGTTACACGATGGATACATCTACATAAGACCAGTTTTAAAGTTTGCATTAAACAGTCATAATGTTTTTAGACAGAATTTCACAGCTGCCATTAGATTTACATGAATGAATAGTCACAAGAGTTAGATTCAAATTTTCTACATAGTAGTTATATATATTGATCTGTTCAATTTATATTTTATTATATTCAGTTCATACGTACATCTAATAATGTATGCAGATTTTTTTATTTTACAGTATCAAATGATCTTGCCCTCATTATCACTAAAATCCCTTGTCACGATACATTTTACTGTCTGTGTCGTAACGCTGATCCTCTGTACCGTCATCATGCATCAACTTCTTACAGTAACTTCCGAACAACACTGTCATATACAAATAACTTTCAGATGAAATCTGATCCATCAATGACTAAAACAGGTCTACAGCAAACCTTTTCACAGTAATTAGCATGCTGATGCATGACATTTAATATACTAATTCCAAATGTGCTGTTTATGGGACTGGATCTTATAATGAATATGAAAGAATAAATGTCATAACAGAAACTGTGGGTAGTTGCATATGTCCAGTGTCACATCATATATAAATACAGCATCGTTAAAAAAAAGTCATTTTTTGCTGCTAATTTTGGTTATATTTATTTCATAATAATTAAAATGTCTACTGTATTTAATGACAGTTATGTGAAAATGTTGTTTTCACATGCTGTAAAATCACAAATACTGAAGATGTCTGTTATGTTGACAATTTGGAAAGAATAGATATTCTGTGGTTGGGGTGTAAATAGATTAGTCCCTTAATAAAAACCAAAGTGAGACTTTATACAGCATCATGCAGCATTATAATTAGCTCTAGCTTGAATATCTGCAGTCACTGAAACTTCTCGCTCATTCTGAATTTCTCACACGTGTGCACAGGAGCAAACTGAGTTGCTAATTAGACCATTGTGTGGAAACAATACCAAGTAAACCTCTTCATTTCCTCAAATCGCTTTATTATTTATTTACAACAATCAGATTCAACAAAATGCATTACACATAATTGATTATAATATGTAACTGTAAGCTTTATCTGATTCTTGTCCAACAGAAGCTTTGTAGATCAGATTTGCCTGATTAACACATGATTTCTGCCACCTAGCGACCATGGCTGTAGACTGTTACCAGAAATGCTGTTGCTACAGTAACAATCTAAAGCCACGGTCACCATGGAGACAACAAGGGGAAGAAATGGAATTCGCGTCAGAAACTGCAGATACACTGATCTGATTGGTTGCTTGGTTAAGACACCTCCTACATGTGTGGATCAGGGGTTTACAGGAAAGGTATTACGGGTTCTTCTTACTGATGTCCTCACATTCAGTCAGTAGAGGGTTACCAGGCATCAGTAGCCATGACTGTAGACTGTTACTGTACTTTCAGGCACTTTTAGCAGTAAGCAGTCTAGAGCCAAGGTATTGATACACTGACCATGGAAGCCATTGCAGTTAGGAAAGTGTGTAGTCTGTAAGAAAACTGCATTATACAACACAATGCTGCATATGATATGTTACAGTACACTGAAATATTAACACAGTAATAGAAGCACAAACATGATTCAAATGAAGTTTATTTTTTTAAATTATTCATTGCTGGGCTTTTTTTCTTCTTTTTCCTTCCTCTTCCTCTTTTTATTTTTCTCGCTGTTGCTGAAGTTGGGTGGTATTATGCATTCTGAATTGAGAAATTAGTTAGTGTTTGTACTAAGAGCAGAACAGTGAATATCCTATAAAACATTTACAATCAGTCAAAATCATTATGTTTATCACCTGCTGCTACATGCAGGTGCATGCTTAAAGAAATGAGTACCTAAGAACTGTAAAGAGTTCATTGATTTGTCCATCTCCATGAAGCTTTAAATGTTTTGGGTGAAACCCAGAGACAAGTTTTTTCCTTTCAGAGAGGGTTAAAGCAGAATTGAAAGAAGTGTAATAATGTCTTAAATGGAATGATTAGGTTAAATAATGAAATAATATAATGAAATATATAATGAAATAATGCTATTACTATTACTACTCTAAACAGTAATATTCAAAAAGTTGGGAAATCAGTGAGATAATGTTTTGCTGTGCTAATAGTTGGTTGTGGTGCTGAAGTATGCTGTTTAGACTGTTCGCTGTCCATGGTGCTAACTAAAGTAAGAGTACCCTTAGTACTCGTTAAAAACCCATTAATTGGTGCAAGTGATTGAATAGATGACATTTTGATCTTTTTCAAGTTTTTGGTAATTAGTTTTCAGCACCATGGACAGCAAAAGCATAATTTAATGCTCAGTAAGTTTAATGCTTTTCGCCCCACCAAGACACATGCTTGGGCTCGTGCTCCTGTAATTCCCACACTAAAAGTGGGAATTCACTCCTGTTCTTACGACTAGTTTTTGACCTCACGAGACGAGTATAGGCGACGATGAAGCGGAGGAGTGTTCAATGTTATCCTCACAGATTTCATTCAAGCCAAGCGGAAGCACAGCTGATAACTGATCATTTGCTTGTTTGGAATAAGAATATGCAATCAAATAAGGCCCATAGGGATCAAAATTGGACACCCCTGCTGTAGGGTAATCCCCCTTGGTGATGTCAGCAAGGAAACGACAATGGGGAAGCCGGTTTCAGCCCGCGCCAGCAGTACCCTGCTGCACACGCATAGATTAGAGAGAGCTTCTTGGCTCTAGGAAAGCACGGAGTGTGTGCGTGGGAGGGATTTTTGATTGGTTCTGCTCGTAGATCACCCGCCTTATCCCACCTCCATCCTTCCCCACGCTCTGCAGCGGTCGCAATGCGGTGGGCGGACGCACGCAGCCCTGTGTCTTTAAGGGCAGTTTGGAAGTCGTCGGCATGTGCGCATGAATGACGCAGGACTGACTTCGTCTGCAGTACGTCACGACATTGAAATTTCGGGGGAAAAAACGAGATAATGAGCGATACGGATTGTTTGAGATGTTGCCTATCTGGATATTAACTGAACTGGTACGAGGCACGATTTCCGGTCTTATGGCATATCACTAAAATAGACACTGGACCAAAATAGGCATTGACGTCTTGCCTGAGAATAGAAGAGCCGGAGCAAAGCAGTGAAGCTTAACACCTTCATCCAAAACAAACAGCACAGTGCATAGTGCATATTTTTAATGCAATATTTTTACATATAAGAGCACATCCCAAATTTATAACCTATACTTTATTTATAATTTATACTTAATTAGCTTAATTAATTATCATACATTTCTTGTGCTTATTATCTGTCTCTGTACAAAAAAACACGATTCTTTGTTTTTGCTGTTTCAATTATTTTAGCAAGTCAAAAATCTAAAACAGCGTGTGTTAGATCACTGCAGTTTAGCTGGTAATACAGCAGTGGGTAGATGTCTGTCTCTCATGATCTCTGATCTGTCATAGCCCATGTGCGCAAAAGTGAGTCACACTGCAGCAACTTCCAGCCACCGCAATTTATAAAGCAGAACTCGTTTTTATATTTTAAAAAAAAAAACTAGAGCCTGTATATCTTATCTCGTGCACATTATATATATATTGATATATATTTATGTTGATTGTATCCACTCGTCCCCCTGGCTTGGTTATATATAATATATATATATATATATATATATATATATATATATATATATATATATATATAATATATATATATATATTGTGTGTGTGTGTGTGTGTGTGTGTGTGTGTGTGTGTGTGTGTGTGTGTGTGTGTGTGTGTGTGTAATAAATATATACATATAAATGTGCACGTGATAAAATATATACGCTCCAAATATATATATATATATATATATATATATATATATATATATATATATATATATATATATATATATATATATATATATATATATAGTGTGTGTTCCCATTTGTAGCTCGTGTTTCATCATTACCATATTAAAATACTCAATGTAAAAAGGTTACCTACCTTTTGTGAACGTGCCCCCGACCATTCAGCGCTCCGAAGTGACCGCGTTTGGTATCTATCTAAGAACTTTGGTCAACATTTTCCTAAAGACGATAAACCGGCGGTCACTGACATGCAGAAAGACTGCAGAAATTCAAGCGCTGATTGTATCCACTCGTCCCCGTGGCTTGGTAGATGCTCGTGATTTGAGCGGGTTCTCCCATCGCTCGCGTTTTATAGACACACCATAGTACTAGTGATGAGGACGGGGGGAGAGGCGGGGGGCTCTCATTCATTGAAAAACAGGAGCGACACAGGAGTTCTACGTGTGCTCTTACGTCACTGTGGAATTTTTGTCCACAGGAGGACGCCAAGGGTTTCGCGTGGATGGAGAGCGGGTCGGATAGATGCGTGAAACACGCTCATGGCTACAACGCCATGGTGTGAAGCACCACCGACACGTGAGTGCTTTGGATTGATGGGTACTCGAGTGTCCTTATTAGTTTTTGGCGCCAAAACCAGCTAAGTTAACAGCTCCTGAGGTGTGTGTGTGTGTGTGTGTGTGTGTGTGTGTGTGTGTGTGTGTGTGTGTGTGTGTGTGTGTGTGAGAGAGAGAGAGAGAGAGAGAGAGAGAGAGAGACAGAGAGACAGAGAGAGACAGAGAGAGACAGAGAGACCGAGACCGATTAATCTCAATATCTTAAATATCAGTGTATATATTTAGTCTATATCATATCAATATATATTTAGTCTATAGATTTATATGGCCGTGTTTTAATTACAGATAAATTGTTGCAATAATCTATCATACTCTATAATTTACACATGACTCTTGGCTACAAAAAAGTTATGATTTTCCATCCATTTGTAACTAAGAATTTGCTGCAGTAAGAGAAAGGCAGACAGACATGAGATGAGCTGTGATGTCCACGGTAACTGGGCAGTTTCACTCGTTATGAATCACTACCTTCTCCTGCTCATTGGCTTCCAGCTCGCGTTGCCAGCATCTCTTTTACTTTCTCACATTCTCCCTCCTCTCCTGTCACTTCCGCCCACTCGCTCTCAGTCCCACTGCCACCCGCGCACCCCCCTACACACATTTCTCCTGACACTAGGTTGGACATGTTCCCATTTGTCTCACCGTAGTTCAAGCTCCCCTCCTCCTTGATGAATCACCTGTATTTTCAGCAGTGACCACAATGGGCACTGACTAGAACATGGCCACTGTCAGTGCTCAGATTAGTTTATGACCCCACTTGGACTTACAATCAAGAGCAATTTTCTATGAATGAAGTAAAAAAAAAAAAATCAGCATTTGTTTTTTTTTAGTTTTGTGTATAAGTCGGCATATTGGGGTATTTAGAACACATTGACTATATTGCAGATCATGCATTGATTGATTATTTATAATAAACACCAACATTTCTTCATGTAAATATTAAAAACATGATTTTATTAAAGATGATTGGGTGCAAAATTATAGGTAAAATAGTCAGCGATTATGATATGCTGCCTTGCTGAAGTTCATTATTTTCCATTAACATGATGTCATTTCTTTTTGAATATTGTCCAATTGTGAAGTTAAGAAAAAACACAGCTTGTCATGTTACCAAGAAACTGGCTAGTCTGTAGGGTAGGGTGAGATCCTCTATCACTTGGTAGAAATTTACTAACAGATACAAAGCCCTGAAAGTAGACACTCTTTCCATGAATGTTAAATACAGGTAAATGGTCTTTATTAAATAACATCACTTTTTTAATCCATTTCTTATTACAACATTTTGTGTCCTTGTAAATCAGTTGTTAAGAGAGAAACAATAACATATTTGTACACAAGCCTGAAAATAAACTTCTGATTTGTAAATGATAGAAATAAGGAAATGAATCAACACCTTCTGACTAATCAGATGCATTTTACATTTATTAATTGATGGACTCTTTTATTCAAAGCAGTCATTACTTAAAGGTCCAGAATTAGCTTTCTGGCAATCCTACGATTTTAACTCCTCCAATTAGTTTATCTTGACCACCGCGTCACTGCTACATTTAAACAGCAATGAGATAAATCTGAACACATTATTCCTTTACAGTCATAAACATATGAATCCACTGATTTATGTGAGGAGTGTAGTGGAGTTGCACACATGTATGTTATTATCACACCATTGACAAACCCAGTCTCTTTTCTCCTAATCTCTCATACTATTTTACTCTTAAACCTTCCTTCTTACACAAATCAAGTTGTCTTGTTTTCCTTCTTTTCTTGTTTTTGCCTACTACAGTACTTGATATTCTAATTTCACTTGAATACCAGTTTTATGAGAGTCAGGAAGGCATCACATTGCAGTTCAATGATAATACAATGTGGTCTATTTAAAAGGGATCAGCAATTCTGAACCGCTCGCATTACATACCGCATATTATTAGTTGCTTTGGAAATGCAGAGGTTTTAAATCTTTATACTCAAGCTCCTTTAATATGTACTCCAATTATTATTAAGATACTCTATTTTAGTATTTAATAGATAGGATTAATAGACATAAATGTTTATTTAACTAAAAATTATACAGAATAATACCCAGATTTACAAGCAGCATAGTGGTAGCATTGCTGTCTCAAGGCTCCAGAGCCTTCAGTTCCATCCTGAGCATGAATTAATGTTTGTGAAGTGTATCTGTGTGAATTGTCCTCGTGGATGTGTGGGTTTCTTCCAGGTCCTCTGGTTTCCTCTCACTGTCCTAAACTATGAAGGTAGGTGTACTGGCTACTATAAATTGCCTCTAGGTCTTACTGTCTGTGTTGTTTTGGTGTAGACTCCTGATCCATCAAGACCATAACTGAGATAGAAATGACTCAGTGAAAACCATATATACTGTATATATAAAAATCTACACTTTTACACACTTTGTATTCCTGAACAGTTTGAAAATGTAACCTGTATGCTGTTGCTTTCTTTACCTGTCTTTTGGTTTGAAATCCAACTTACTATGTAGTAGTTTTTATGCTATTGTGAATCACCCAATGGCTGCAATTCTGAAAGATTCATTATGTTTAAAAAAAAAACTTTTTACGTTAAAAAAATCAATAGATCTTACCTGTGAGTAAGTTGATAACTGAAATCTTTCTCTTTTATTCAGAGCTGACTGCATTTACTGTCTGTTTGCTTTAATGAGTAAGATGTAGGTGTAATAATCCTGCACCACCTTAATGGTGATCAATTTGATCCGTCGGCAGGTGATGACTTTTGTTCAACTCATCAGATTAGTTCATAGACAATATTTGCCTAAAACATTCTTACATGCTTAATGTGTAATGAATTGTGTACACTACATGTATACGATATTATAGCTATTGGAATGTGAACTAGATATATTCTGTTAGAATGAGCTGAGCTTTAAAATGAGCTGGCTTATTCGATCATTATAACAGGGTTGTCTAGTGTTGGCACAAACGGCTCTGGAACAACCCCGGTTTCAATATATCTGTTTAAAAATACATATTATCTCTCCTACATCTGGTGTTAAACTCATTATATATGTATGAAGCTGTATTTATTAATTTTCTCTATACTTTTAGTGTCTCATTTCTTAGCCTTCTTCACACGCAACACATTTCCACTTACACTGTGATATCCATCTCTGTTACAGAAAAAGACAGAAAGCTAACATGGTATAAGCTGCATAAGCTAATGAGAGAGACATTAATAAAATATGTGCACTTTGAAGCAATCATAGCCAGCCTACTCATCCAGAGGTATCCACTGATTCCCACCATCTCAAGCAGTGCGTAATTCGCTTCGTGAATTAAATATGAAATCCGAGTACGTCACTGGAAGCTCAGAACCCTACCTCCTCCCTTCTTTTATCCCCCGCTCACTCACTCACTCACTCACTCACTCACTCACACACTCACCACCCCCAAACTCTGGCCTACTTAAACGGAAGCCCCTTTCTTCAATGAAATCTGAAAGTAGTTTTCAACTTTCCTTTGCTCTCTGATGCTTTTATGCACCTAAAGCTGGAGTCTTTTCAGTGCTCCATCATGCATCAGTGACAGAGAGAGAAAGAGATAGGAAGAGATAGGAAAAGGAAAGACAGCGTGTGTGAGAGGAAAGGGGGGGCTGAGGATTCACCTGCAACTTCCGGCTACTCCTCCCCCATCAGTCCGTCATCAGTATTCTGAACCACAGCTCCGCTCCTCTGTGGTGTTCACGGATAGTAACGCCTCCTCTTCTGGCACAACACGTCAGGATACTGAGTTCAGTGCAACGTGAAGTAACATTTTTAATGTAAATGTGACAAGGAAATGACGTAAAATGTGCAACGTCTGTTATGAAACCAAGTGAATAACGTAGATGTATTACAGTTATTGAATAGGTGGAGAACTATGAAATCAATCATACTTACTGTAATTACAAATATAATACTAACAAATTATACTCACATTCAAATAATCTGTCTTTTTTTTATTTCCAAATTATTATATAAGTTTATTCTTTTTTTTTTTTAAAGAATTTTATTTTTATTCGTTTTTTTATCTCGCAAAGTGAGCCAAGCCCAGGCTGGTGTAGGTGTTCTCGGCTTATGTCATTAGACAGAAAGACCAAAAACTGTGAAGGAAGAAAAGAGATTTTTCTAATGACTCACTGGGTGACAAGTAAACCTTTAGGCTGAGTCACTGATTTAGCAAAAGTGCACATTGTAATGCATTATTATAAATGAACCCAATGCCTTTGTTTTAGCATTATATACCTCAGTTTAAAATATAACCCTACTAAAATTATTGTTAAAAAAAAAAATGTCCCAAATGTCACAAGCAATGCTCTTCAGTCTAAGGAAGCATTAGATTGTTGGAGGCTGAGTGAGGGAGAGGGTGAAACAGATGCGAAGAGGAAGCTCAAGCGCTACAAGCAAATGCGTCATTCTTTCATCCTAACCTGTTCTCTGGGGGCCAGAAGCAAGCAGAGAGGGTTTCGCACCTCTGCCAAAATCTCTTTTATCTCTTCAGCTGATTCAAATCTGGTGTTCTCAACAAAGCGCTACACATTCCAAGCCATATGAGCTACTGTGTTGCATTCATGAAAAATACATATCACTAAATTATACATACTGTGTACATACTGGATCTTCACACCTATACACGTTTACACATACTATAGATTAGGCCAATTTTTCTTATGGGGTTCATCATTTTTAAAGCAACATGTGTCATACATACATCATTCTCTATTTAATTTGATTACAGGTATAATAGAATGTAATTCAAATACTTCTTCAAAGACTGTTTAATATGATTTGTGTTCTGGATGTGGTTTCTCTTGTAAATTTTTGTTGCCTTTCCCAGGACCAAAAACCTTATTTCTGTGGCCTTAGATTTGATCTGACATTCTGGTTGCATTACTAGACTGGTATGAGTCATTAAATCTACTGCGTGGTGAATTGCTACCCATACGGTCAGTCTGCATTTTCCTCTACAGTCAGTGTTTCAGTGCATTTGTAATAGAACGGTTGCTGCCATTCCATTATTTGTGAAGGAAAGTAGTGAGCCATTTCCAGAGAAATAGAGGCCATTGTGTGCCTATGTGTCTTTTGGCTTCTTCACATCTTGCTGCCTGTTGTTTATTGCTGCAGTAGAACCTCCTGTGAAGTTCATGATGTGTTCATCAGGTATACATTCTCTTTTGATGAGTGGTTTATGAAACACTGTTGTGCTTGTTCTGTCGGTCTTGTTTTCCTCCAAATAGCTGAAATATTTCATGTAACTTCATGATTAGAACAATCTAAGGAAGATAGGTCTAATTTAAAATATCTAAAAGTCCATAATCTGGAGCATACCTAGAATATAGAAGGCTTGATGGTGTATTATGTAGTGTTTGTGGAGTTCTTATGTGTTTCTTATTTGTTTGCTGTTTGGAGGCATCTTCTGTCACCCAAGTTCTGTACCAGCAATGAAAAACAAAGAAGTAACACTAGGCAGAGTAACATATTTTGAGAATAGTGTTTTCTACTCCCCCCTCCGCCTTGTGTGTGCGGAGTTTGCATGTTCTCCCCGTGCCTCGGGGGTTTCCTCCGGGTACTCCGGTTTCCTCCCCCGGTCCAAAGACATGCATGGTAGGTTGAGTGGCATCTCTGGAAAATCGTACATAGGGTGTGAGTGTGTGAGTGAATGAGAGTGTGTGTGTGCCCTGCGATGGGTTGGCACTCCGTCCAGGGTGTATCCTGCCTTGAAGCCCGATGACGCCTGAGATAGGCACAGGCTCCCCGTGACCCGAGAAGTTCAGATAAGCGGTAGAAAATGAGTGAGAGAGTGAGTGAGAGAGTGTTTTCTACCCTCTTTCACATACATGTAGCTTGCAAATGCTAGTGATCGGCTAAGGTTATTATGATTGACAGAGCTGAGAAAGTATCCAGAGGGAACAGACCATTTTCTCTCTTCTCTTCCTGCTATAGATGTCCATGGCATCATCAGAATTCAAATTGGTAATCTCGTGATGATACGGTGATTGCTTTTGTGTTGAGCTACTCTTATATAGCACTTTTAGCAACATTGTCACAAAACAGCTTTACATACTGCAAATATGGATTTAGATCCTTTGTTATAGACACAAAACCATTTCGACGCATTCTCTTGGTGTGAAAGCTTGGAAGTTGAGCACCAGTCATGGTAAGTAACTTTGTATTTTTGTATAATGAGTGAATGAGACTCAAAAGTATGGGCAGGCAACATGCATTTATCAACATGTAAAGATTTGTTAACCAGGTTGTTTCACCAGTATTCATATAGCAGATGACTTTATCCAGAACAGCTTGTGAGTGAATCAGACACAGATGAAGGTTACAAGGCCTGATCATTAGCACAGCTGTAAATGTACCTTTTTTAAATGATAACCTGAGAAATAAAACAAAGAAAACAGTCAATGGTAAAAACTGAGTGATTGCCGCAAAAGCAAAAAAAGATACCCTGCCCTCATTGTCAGCGTTACTGGAAGCTTAATCCAGTCAAAGCATTGGAATCTCATATTCAAGGTGGAAAATCTAGAGAATATTGGAGAAACTCACAGCTCACAATGTCAGTGAATAAACACATCTACAGCATGTATAGAAATCCAGATGCGTATAAATAAACAAACATCACACTGTTTATTAATACTATTTTTTTTTAATATTTTGCAGTGTGGATTTGCATTAGTGGCCTCACAGAATGTGTGTTGAGGTCCTTTTGTTGTTCCTGACAACACACACACACACACACACACACACACAATGCATACACACTTGTTCTCTTTCTTTCTGCTGTTGCTGTCCACACAGTACATGACTCACAGGAATGACTCATCCCCTTCCCCTCCCCCATTACACACACACACACACACACACACACACACACACACACACACACACACACACACACACACACACACACACACACACACACACACACACACACACATATCATTGTACTATCTCTATGGGTAACCTTGGCAAAGCCAAAGGAAAAGAAACAAGAGCTTTGCATAATGAGGGGTTCGTTTGTCAACCACTCTCCATCCCATAATAACATCATACACCGATCAGCAATAACATTCAAACCACTGACAGGTGAAGGGAATAATATTGATTATCTTGTTACATTGGCACCTGTCAAGGCAAGGGATGTATTAGGCAGCAAAAGAAAAATCTGTTTTTGAAGGTTATGTGTTGGAAGCAGGTGAAATGGGCAAATGTAAGGATCTAACTTAGATAAGGTTGAAATTGTGATAGCTAAATGATTGAGTCTGAGCATCTCCAAACCAGCAGGTCTTGTGGAGTGCTTCAGGTATGCAGTGGTTATGTAGTGGATCAAGGAAGGACAATCAGTGAACCAGCAACAGGGTCATGGGCATCAAAGGTACCTGGGGAATGATAGACCTGTGCAATGTGCAATTCTGCTGGGAAACCTTGGGTCCTGGCATTTATGTTGATGTTAATATCACACCTACCACCTACTTAAACATTGTTGTAGAACAAGTACAGCCCATGTCATATTCCCTCATGTCATATTCCATAATGGCAGCAGCCAGTTTCTGCAGGATAATGCACCCTTACCCTCAAAAATAGTTTATAAATGATTTGAGGAATATGACAAAGAGTTAATGGGGTTGACTCGGCCTCAAAATTCCCCAGATCTCAATCTGATTGAGTATCTGTGGGATGTGCTGGACAAACAAGTCAGATCCATAGAGGCCCCACCTCCTAACTTATAGGACTTAAAGGATCTGTCGATAATGATTTAGTACCAGATAACACAGTACAACTTTGTTGTACAAGTCCATGCCTCAACAGATCAGGGCTGCTTTGGTGGCTGCTTTGGTTAGGAAGGCAGGTGGTTTTAATATTATGGCTGATTTACCTCCGCGCAATAGTGGAGATGACTTTTTGCTGACGTTGTACATGAGATAATGACTAAAGACAAATTAAAGCAAAATAACTTGGTTGTTTTGTTTTATCCCACATTAATATTTGAGCTGTGATTGATCCAAGCATTCGCATGAGTCATTCTTCTGTTAGATCTTTTCCATTAAAAAAGTGATTGATTGACATGATATACACAGTAGTTTCCTCCTAGCTCCAGTTTCATCAGCCACATAGTGTGAAATCCATATACTCTATATTTGTTATAGTACTATATACTTATATAAATATATGTTATATTTGCTATAGTACTATTTACTTATATACGAATGAAGTCATTTGATCACTTTGTTAGATCTATTTTAGTGCATGAGCAAATATTTTTTCTGAACAATGTACACAAATATAATGAGAAAATACTATTATAAGATTTTGAAAAATGCAAACTAAGTGTATATGAAAACTAGAGCGAACAGCATCCAGTGATTCAACAGCAGCGGTTTAACACTGAATTTATGTCCAGATGGATTTGACTCAAAAGAATTCCATTAGCAACTATATTGTATAATCCAGCTAATTCTTTCTGGTGGTATTGATTTAAATCAGAATGTTGACAAATGCTAATTTGTGACAAGGCCAAATAGGTTTTAGCCAGAAACGTAAACCAGTTTCATTACTGAACTTACACAACACTATGAGCAGGAAAAAAGGTCCTAATAGTAAAACCCCTATTAAATAAAACTCCCAGGAATTTGATATTAAGTTATCGTCTATCTACCAATATTCTCTCACAGTCCATGTGATCTTAACGACCAAGTGAGGCATAGGTTTGACCTGTTACCGCTCATCAATTAGAGTTGCAAATGGTTGGCATTATCAGTGAGACCAAAGTGAGCTCCAGCTCACTGACACTGACATGATGTGAATAAATGTGAGAATATGATATTACTTCAAGCTATTTCCATATCCAATATCAAATTCTAATGCCTAATTAATATCTAATTCAAATCTAATGTTGTGCATCTGTTGTGAGAATGTAGCTATTAAGGGAATTTGTCAAATTAAATTGCTTATTTCTTTAAAGACTGATTATTGAAATAATAAAAAGCGATTAAGGAGACTTATTCTTCAAAGCCTCAGAGTAAAAATGCCCTTGCCAATCAAAACATGAAACGCATACCAACATTTCTTATGTCTGATGTTATATTTGATATCTTATGGTGTAAGGAATCATGTTCTATGATAACGGTTCATCCCAAAGCATTTTATTTCACTCATAACACAGCAATGTGCCAAAATGAACTTTTACCTAAATTACTTAAAGAAGGACATGTTGTGTGTTTTCTCAGTTTATGTGAAGAAACATCTGTGAAACTTTTACATAATCACTTACATTATAGTAGATACAGTATGAACAGTTGTTCCCTTGCCAGCCGCTTTTTCCTCTCATTAAATTAATATGAATTAAAACACAGCTTTTCAAAATACTGAGAATTCACCAAGTGTAAAATCCTCTGATAATCTGATATTCTGATGATTGACTGTTACAAAGCGTTGACACACAAGGCTCATACTAAAAGAAAACCTACCTCATCGATGATTGTTTTTCTTTAGTAAATAATAATAGTTTTATAATCCATTTATTATTAGGTTTAGATTATGCTGCGTGTCCACCATACATGTTCCTATAAAGTATCTATTACTAAAGAATCACTATTACAATGATTGCATTAATACAAACCTGTGATTTGCCTGAAGTATTGCCAAGCTTAAAGTGTATGGTCATGTGCTCAGAGTGTTTTAAGTTTCTGTAAGATGACAAAAGAGTGCAAGATTATTAAAGTGCTCTAAATAAATAAAAAGAACAACAACGTGCTATAAATCTAGTCGTAAAGCTGATTAGTTGAAGAGCTCTGTGATGATGGAATTCATTTTACAATTGCTTTACAGAGAAATGGCTTCAGGTCAAAATGTTAAATTAATTCCTTTAGGCAGTTTATTAAGGCAAAAAAAGCACGGACTACTGAACAGGGTCTGATCTGTTGTAGTTATTTAACCAATTGTAGATTAATTCAAACAGACATACAGTATAGACACCTGATTTTTCTTTCTCACCTTTTATAACCTTATAGTTAGTGAATTTATTGTACCATTAAACCATTAAGATTAAATCAACTGTTTCTATAAGTTGTAAAGATGTAACATTATTATTATTATTATTATTATTATTATTATTATTATTATTATTATTATTATTATTATTATTATTGTTGTTGTTGTTGTTGTTTTAGTACAATACATTCACCTTTTATAACTTTAAATATTTAATTTATTGTACCATTAAGATTGATTTTTTATAATGTTTATATAGGTTTATATAAAAATGTAAAATAACAACACCAATAACAACAACAACAACAACAACAATAATAATAATAATAATAATAATAATAATAATAATAATAATAATAATTGTAAACACTGGATACAAAATCATTTTTTTAAGTAATAAATGAAAATCAAACACTGCGCTTGATAAAGTTATAGGCTACCTGAGAAGGATCCAGAAGCTAAGAATTTAAACAATCACCACAAGATGTCAGTATAAGTGCAAGAAAAGGCAAACTGAACCCTCAGCAACACACCATCCTGCTCCGAGAAGTCTGATAGGTTCCTGAGTGCACGTCACCGTCCGTGTCTGTGTGTCCGTGTGTCCGTGTGTGGCCATATATGTCATTATCCACCTACTTGCACGTCAACACAACATTATGGACATACTGCTGAAATGTCTGAGACTTTTGTTTGCCATTCTTTTCATCCTTTATCAAAGGTTATCATAACAAATGTGAAAGTAATAACTGGATTAAGAAGTATCTTAGAAATATTCCCATGAATTTAGGAAACTCATAGTATTTGGTGTCCAAATTTTAAAAAATTAAAATCACAGCAATATAAATCGTCAGAAAACTCCCTCAGTGTGAAATTACAATATATACATTTTTGTTCAAGAAGAAGTTTGCACACCCTCTTATAATTGGAGACATGGCTGTGTTCATAATGAATGTGAATCACATACAGTCTCATGTTCAAATGTAATTATCATACAGCTGCTATCAATGGATTTATTCAGATTAACCACAACTAAAGATCATCTGCTTCTGTATAGGATTTTTTTTCTTCATGGTTTTGTCCACCTACTGAGTCTATAGTCTGCAAAGCGCTTACAAAGCATAGATGCTATGTCACTTGTTAAAATATATCAATCAGGGGAGGGATATAAAATAATTTGCATAACGTTAGATATACCATGAGTCATTGTAAACCATCATGAACAAGTATAGAAAATGTAATCACAGTAGAGGTCTTCACGGGTCCACTTTAGATCCGAAAACCCGAGGTCCAACCCGAGACCCGAGCAGGTTTCACGTGTGCCTCGGACACGGGTCGGGTATAATATTAGCGGCACCGGGTCTCGGGTAATTTAAAACGAATGTGTTTTTACCGAACGGACCCGAGAAGACCCGAACTACTGTATCTCGCGTGTGTGCATCGACTGGAGTCCTTTTCCAACCTCTCCTGTTTGCCAAGACCGTTTGCAACATGTGGCTGGTGACGTGTGGCTGGTGGTAAGCTCATTTTGGTTAAAACAGACCTGTCAATCAATTGTGAATCCACTCTGTAGCGGTTACTTTAGTGTAGAGTTATGCAACATTCGGGTCCAGTCGGGTTAAAGAAAAATTGCCATCGGGTCGGACTCGGGTGTAATTTTTTCGGGTTTGTCTTGGGTTGGGTCTTTCTTAAAGAAAAAAATATGCACGTCGGGTTCGGGTAAAAAGTGATTCGGGTCGGGTACATTTCTTTAGACCCGAGAAGACCTCTAAATCACAGTGACCTCACCATGTACAGGACATCCATCTTAATTTTATAATATGATGAGACAAAAACTTATCAGGGAGGCTGCAATTAAAGGAGTAACAGGAATATCCAACAAAAACCGATTATTGGATGTTTGGTTGGATGTGACATCAATACAGACAGGGTAGGGTGACTACAGGGGGGTGTCATGCTCAAATAAATCATTCCAAAATATGTGGCAAAATGTGTTGTGGTTTGATGAAACCAATTCCAAAAGTTATAATATTTCCAAAAGATATGAAAAAAAGAATCTTTGCATTGTGCAGCATGGTCATAGCAGAACTGGGGCTTTTCAGCCAGAACTGGGGCTTTTATCAAGGTGGAGGGAAT
>NC_062528.1:10046248-10083748 GCF_022655615.1 Tachysurus fulvidraco | reverse complement strand
TGTTATATATGAGTGCTGATATTTATTATAACAGTGATGGTATGCTGTTCCCCTTTTGTGTCACTCCACTAGTATGTATTTGGTACACAAATGTACACTTCTGGTGAAAGTTCATCATACTGAAATCATCAATACACTTACTACAGGCTGTCAGTCACTCTTACTGACCGTCAATCCAGCTGTGGCTTCTTTAGGAATTTATTTTCATTGACAGGGCAAGAATAAACAACTGCTGTAATTATTGTAGTAATGTATGCTTTTAATACGATTTATACTATAGTGATTTATAGTAATGATTTATATGTGAGTATGTGAGATCTACTGGAGATTAAAATCATTCATTCTCTCTCTCTCTCTCTCTCTCTCTCTCTCTCTCTCTCTCTCTCTCTCTCTCTCACACACACACACACACACACACACACACACACACACACACACACTCTTCACACTTACCTGCTTGCGAATCACAGCTGATTAATTAAAGTTCCTATATTAGATCATTAGATTCTGTGCTCTGTCTGTCATGCGGGTAAAATGTGTAGTGAATTCATATTTATATGTATGCAGGAGACTTTCTAGACCCAGTGGTCTGTAAACCCCTTACATTGGCCTTTGTTCAGTCAACATTTTACGTTTTTGGTGTTCCTCAGACAGGTGATTTCAGTGATACATGATACACAGAAAAGCATAATTTATAAATTTATTATGATCAGAACATTTTTTTAGAATTTCCACCACCATGTGGGAAAGTGTAAAGTCTACAACCTGACAATTAACAGTGAAAGAAGGAACAGCAGCCTACTGTTAGATTGTCAGATTTGATTGTGTGTGTGTGTGTGTGTGTGTGTGTGTGTGTGTGTGTGTGTGTGTGTGTGTGTGTGTGTGTGTGTGTGTGTGTGTGTGCGTGTGTGTGTGTGTGTGCGTGTGTGTGTGTGTTTGAACCTACAGCGGTTTGGCTTCCTCTGATGCATGGCCAGAGTCACGTCCCCCAGCAGAGAGATGGTGGGAATGTGGTCACTTTGGTTGAGACCAACTTATAAAAGTCAGCATGCTGGCACTGTCCTGCTTCCCCTGCAAACAGGGAACCAGACACTAAGAGGGAAGCCACACAACTATATGACTTTGTGGAAGTTTCTGTTAGACACACACATTGTGGATCATCTGATCTGAAGGTCAGGACCTTTCTAAGCTTCCCTCTGTAATATGCTCATCTTAACAAGTTTCAGTTCACCCCTCCATACAGTTTCCCACTGCGAAGATAGACTTTACCTTTTAACCTTTTAATCTTTATATCTTAGCAAATACTGTCACAGGAAATAACAATGATGTAACAAGTTTCACAACTAAAGGTACTTTTCTATGTATGGTGCTGTTTATTTATATTTGCGCATGTTGCTTTGGATACATTCTGGATACATTCATTTATTCATTTTTTTTTCTGGATACATTCATTTATCCATGTTACTTTAAGAACAAGTCCAAAAACTCAGGAGCTACAATAAGAAGAAGATCCATTACAAAAGTACATAATTAGCATGAATTGTAAGGTTGAATTGTAAAGTCTGGGAAAGACAGACAGACAGACAGACAGACAGAAAGAAAGAAAGAAAGAAAGAAAGAAAGAAAGAAAGAAAGAAAGAAAGAAAGAAAGAAAGAAAGAAAGAAAGAAAGAAAGAAAGAAAGAAAGAAAGAAAGAAAGAAAGAAAGAAAGAAAGAAAATGCATCTGTGACATTGAGTTAAAATATTTTAAATATATGATATTACTTATAAAATATCACTTTTTTATGGATTTCATTTTATTGCATTTTAAATGTGGAGCTTTAAATTAGGAGCTTAACCAATTCCTGTAAGAACAAGTGAAGTTATATCAGTAGATGTAGATCAGTAGATGAATTTTACTATCATCATGTCACTAAAAAATAATAATAAAAATTCAGACTCTCTGGCTTTGTCCTGAATGAGACCAAGAATAAGACAATCATTATTTTAGAGGATATAAAAGGCCGATTACATTTCATAACTTCATTAGGTTCTGTTCACTCTCGGATTCGTTATTCTATAAAGAAATTGTTGGTTAACTTAAAAATTCTATGTCCAATCTCACAGATAAACAAGGTATTAATATTTCATTCAATCATCATCCAGGATGAACATATGTGAACAGAAAGCTCTGTATAATGAGCTGGACAGGAAAAATAACCTTTAGCTGTAGATGTTCTCCATATCCTCAATAAGAGTGCTAAAAGTAAGTGTACAAATCAGCTACAGTACAGATCAGGATAGTTGCAGAAAATGTTAAGCATGGAAGTTTACAGTAGCACTAAATCTTACTGACATCACTGTTTAATTGTAGAGCATGACAATGAGTTTTTATTTTAATGACATTCCTTTGTACTGATTTGTTATGCGTTGTGTTGGAATGCAATCGAGCAGATGTTTATCTCTTGTAATTTAGTATTGTTTAAAGATTTACACTGAAATATCAAAGGAAAACTTTTTTTTTTACGAACTACCTCAGATTTTAAAAAGTGATATAGTTTATATTTAAGAGCTTTAGGAATACATCCAGGTATTCAAACATACAACTAAATTAAAAGCGTACATTTTTGATCATAATATTCTAAATAGACTCACAGAGAATGTCTTTCTTTGTTTATTACCAGGAGAAGGTCTGAGTTTGAGAAAGTCTGTGATTGAGAGCCTGAGAAATAAGAATCGGACAGATATTGAGACAGATATTGATAAGCCAATATTATTTGATCTTACAGATTAATAAGATTACATCTGCATTTAGATATTGCTCATAGATCTACTGTATTATTGTCTTAGAATTCTGATCACATAAAACTGACATAACATTTAATATAGACTTTGTATATACATTTCAATTTCACTGCTTTGAGATTTCCTAGCTTTGATTTCTCATATCTCAAAACCTATTATATACAGACCTTATAATACTCATAACATTACTTTTGCTATATGAACTACACATAAAGCTTATTAAATTCTGAGTCATTCTAACTGTAAGATCCTCCTTAGGCAGGTTTATCCTATAAACCCAATTCTAATTGGGCTGTCCACCCTCCAATCATACTCTCCTCCACTGATGTCTGCAACACACTGAGCCGGATCAGCGCACACAAAGCCGCTGAACCACACAACATCCCTGGACTTGTACTCAGGGCATGTGCTGTGCAGCTTGCTGGGGTCATTACAGACATCTTCAACCTGTCTCTTGCCCAAGCAGCTGTCCCTACTTGCTTTAAATGCACTTCCATTGTGCCAGCGCCAAAACACTCCAGCCCAACATGCCCAAACGACTACCGCCCTGTAGCACTGACTCCTATTGTCATGAAGTGCTTTGAGCAGCTGGTCCTGGCACACCTGAAGGACTCTCTGCCATCCACATTCGACTCTCAAATGTTTGCCTACATAGGAGCACAGAAGATGCATTTTCCATCGCACTGCACTCTGTGCTCACACACTTGTACAATAAGAACACTTATGCACGTATTCTGTTTGTTGACTTCTGCATTTAACACCATCATTCCATCCAAGTTAATAGCCAAATTAGTAGACCTGGGCATTAACACCACAACTTGCAACTGGATTATGGACTTTCTGACCAACAGACCCCAGCAGGTTCGATCGGGCTCCATCTGCTCCAACACCATCACACTCAACACTGGTGTACCACAGGGCTGTGTGCTGAGCCCCTTCCTCTACTCCCTCTTCACCTCCAACTGCAGGCCTGTTAATGGATCTAACTCCATCATCAAATTTGCAGATGACACCACTGTGATCGGTCTCATCATTGTTGGTGATGAGACCGATCACTGTGGTGTCATCTGCAAATTTGATGATGGAGTTAGAATGGGATGGCTGTTGAATGCGTTTCCAGTTTCAAGTTTCTGGGGATCCACATCTCGATGGACCTGTCCTCCACCTCCAGCCTGGTCAAAAAGCATCAGCTTTCCGCGGATATCCTGGTGAACTTCTATCGCTGCGCTATATAAAGCATCCTGACCATCTGTGTCACAGTCTGGTACAGTATGGAAGCTGCTCTGTTGCAGAGCTCAGGGCATTGCAACGGGGAGTGAAAACCGCCCAGCACATCACAGGGAATCCACTTCCAGCCATGGAGGACATCCAGAAGAAATGCTGTCTGCGTTGAGTTCGCAGCATTCTTAAGGACTCCTCTCATCCCGCCCATAGACTGTTTTCTCTTCTGAACTCCGGCAGGCGTTTCAGGTGCCTCCGGACCAAGACCAGCCGATTAAAGAACAGAGCTGTCTCTTTATTGAACTCTGCCCCTCACTGATCCTACTGTCCTACATACACTGTTATACCCCCCTCCCTCTCACTTTCGCTATTGCACTAATGGATTGTCTACACAAAAATCTTCTGTTCACTTGTACATTTGCACATTTCTCACTCCACAATTCGTTACTGCACTAATGGACTGTTACACAAAACTGCTTATTTGCACACTTGCTCTTTTTTTGTATTGCTGCTCACCATTGCCTTACCATTGTATATACCCAACTGATTTCTGTTTCTGTTCATAGTAACAACAATATATTATATTATGTTCATAGTACATATCCTACTGTAACAATATATTTTGTTTATAGCACATACCCTTCTGTAAATTTCAGTTTATAGTAATAGACATCCGTATATTACATTCATAGTACATACACACCTGCAAATTACCGTTTATAAGAATAGCCAAATATTTTGATACAGCACATATCCTTCTGTAAATTTCAGTAAATCTGTATATTATGTTCATAGTACACACACATCTGTAAATCACTTCCATATTACCAGTTTATTTAACTTATTTAAATCTGTAAACATTGTATATCCTGCACTTACTGCTATTGCACGCTGGTTAGAACTAAACTGCATTTCGTTGCCTTGTACTTGTACATGTGTAATGACAATAAAGTTGAATCTAATCTAATCTAAACTAATCTAATAAAAAAAAGCTGCTTCTTTGTTTTTAGTAAGAGACAGATAAAATTCATCAATCCTAAGAGTTACAGTGTGCATCTGGGTGGTCCATACTTTTGCATTATTTATTGTTCCTGTTTGTCCTGCTGAAACAGAACCTCTGTATGAGGATGTAGTCCGCTCTGTGGTTTGCTGCTGTCTGTGTCGAAATCTAGTTGTCCTTTAAGTGGACAAATGTGTTTGACTCATTGTTAACTGATGTCCTGGTGATCAGCCATATCATCAACACAGCAAAGGGTGAACTTCAGCAGCAACTTGATATTAACACTAGATATGTTTTAGAGAGAAGCTTGAGGAAACTTGGGGAATCCATGGGCCTCCTGAGCCGTGTGACTTGATGGTATGGTGTGTATAGTGGGATGTGTGGTGTGTGGGGGGTCTTTTGTCTCAGGATGATGGGTGCTGATGCATCAGCTGCTGTGGGCTTTACAACCATGTGACAGTTACAGAGGAAGCATCTCATCCTACACACATACACTGTCATGCCATCAAACCATTAGAAGGCCACTTTCCTTTTGTAAATCTCCAGCTTTCTTTTGAGGAAGGTAATGAATACATGGAGCATATAAGTTATACAATTAGAAGTACTTGTCCAACTATCTTCTGATCTTCTAAAGCACTTTATTATTCCTAGCCTCTTATATAGTTAAGTATCTCTCTCTCTCTCTCTCTCTCTCTCTCTCTCTCTCTCTCTCTCTCTCTCTCTCTCTCTCCCCCCCACCCTCCCTCCCTCTCGCTGTGTGTGTGTGTGTGTGTGTGTGTGTGTGTGTGTGTGTGTGTGTGTGAGAGAGTATAAGGTATCAGCAGAATTTGTTAGGAAAATTTTAAGACCATTTCTTTATTATACTATTAGAATGTTTATGCTGCTATAGAGAATTGCATAGTGAATTACATTTATATGGTTTGCAATTTTCCATAAAAAGTATACTGTAAGTGCCACGAAAGCGGGACAAACCAGACCCAAATGCAGGATGGCGAAATAAACGGGGTTTAATAACAAAAGAACACTAAACAGGACACTGACTAAAGACAGGACAAGACAACAGTAGATTCCGTGCTGCACAAGGCACAGTTAAGTAGACGGGGTAATCACAATGGGAAACAGGTGTGTGGAAACGGGAGGGGCAGACAAGGGCGGGGCAGACACGTGACAATGAACATAAACACATACACGTGGCCAAAGTCTGGGCTGAGTCCTGACAGTAAGTTATTTTTATTTATAGTAAACTACATATGACATATGAGAAATATTAATAGTTAATATCTCATTACAGTCAAACTATGAATGTAATAATATGATATTAGGGGATGTGGTAGCTTAGTGGTTAAGTTGTTGAACTACTAAGTGGAAGGTTGTGAGTGAATCCCAGGTCATAGATGCTGCTGCTGGGCCCCTGATCAAGGCCCTTAACACAGTTGTATTAATTATGATAAAAATGCAATCTGTTTTAGATGAGGGCGACTGCCAAATGCTGTAAATGTAATAACATGTGTTAATTATCAATAAAAAAAGTTTAAAATATCTCTGCTAACATACACAGAGAAACTAATTTATTTTTGTCATAATTTACATTTTCACATCAGTGATAGATTCTTAAAATGATCTATAATTGAATTAATTTTAAAGCTATTTTAATAAAAATGCGATCTGCGAGTTTACAGTAGATGTTGTGATGTGAATGATATGTGTGTGATATGAAAGTGGCTGTGGATTTGGAGTAAGGGAAGTAAGCGTGTGAATGGCTGTTAGACACGTCTCCTCTAACCGCTACTGTTTAAATCAGCATGTGACTAACACATCAGATTGTCTCATGTGAGGAGAGATTTGGAGTTAAATAGGAATTAGATATGATGTATTTTTAGAACAGTAATGATTAACTTTACATACTGAAAAAAGTGAGACAAAACTAGCAAACAGCTTTTCTGGTGTTCTATAAGTAATATAGCAAATAAAGTGCGTATGGATTATTAATAGCGAATGCAGGACAAGAGTGTAAAGCACTCTTTGATTTGATGTAATATGAACAGGCTGAAAAAACTTCCATTTTGGCAAATGATTCTGCAACATTTACATTATATTACACAAGACATTAAGGCCTTTTTAAATGAACAGAGAAGCCTTTGGTAGTATTTCAGTATTCTGGATATAAACACGATGAAGATTTTTGATCCTTCTTGGACTCTCCAAGGTTTGTGTAAGGCAAAGGACCTACCAATCGGAAGGTTGTGGGTTTGATTCCCAGGTCCACTGAGCTGCCACTGCTGAGCCTCTGAGAAATTGCTTAGTTGTATTAAAATGAGATGAAATGTAGGTCGCTCTGGATAAGGGCATCTGCCAAATGCTGTAAAAGGACATTGAAAATTTCTATAAATATTGAACTGTTTAGTACAATCTGTCAATGCACCCATTAGAGTCAAAATCCTGAGTGATATAATGAATCAAATTTCTGCAATCAAAAAAATGTTATTTGTCACATACAGTACATAATAATACACAGTATGACATGCGAAGTGCTTTTTATGACTGTCGATATAAAACAGCAAATTAACACTAAGGTAAAAAAGAAATAAAAAGAATAAATAAGGGTAAAGAAATAAAAATAATATACAAATTCCAAATTTTGCCAAATTCTGGCAAAGTCCAGGTTTCTCCTGGTTTCTCCTGGTTTCTCCTGGTTGAGGACCTGGTTGCCTTCAAGGAACTAAAGTGCTTTTTTGAACACACCAGAGGAAGAGATTTTATTGTTGGGATATTATTACATCATTATTGTGATCAATTTTGTCACACTAAACTGTTCTGGAATTTTTGGGGAATTTTTATGTTTTGTGGTTTTGGCCATTTATTTTTCTTTTGTTTGTATTGTTTTGGATTTTTTTTCACAAGCCTACTAGAAGCAACTGATTTGATAGTGCTTAAAATTTAAAGGCTGTAAAATTAAGGCTTAATTAAGATTTTTTGACTGTTATGCTAGCATTTTGTTAGCAATCATTCATATCATGATGCGAATCATGAATTGACACCTAAATTGAGGACAATCCATATAGCAGATAAGTGCAGCTACAGAAAAGATGCTTCCTTTGTAACAACATTTTAACAGGAAGTCATCTTGCCTGAAATCATTTAACATACCACAAGTCATAAAAGCAAGCAACGTGTATTTATTAATGCCTTATGTCAGATAGAGTAAATGTGATTTATTTTTTATTATGTGATTTAGTGTTTTATGTAATTTATTTGAACTCCTATAGCAGATCCAAACTTACATAATAATTCCCTCTGACAGCTTACACTTAGCAGTGGTTTCTAAGTCATAGTTTAATGAGCCATGTTTTAATGTACAATTGACTGATAAGCTAGGACTTTTAGAGATTACATATTCTTTTTCAGTACAAATACTGCTTCCTGTTGTTAGACAAATACGTGTACCAATGGGTGCGGTTCGTTTAGTTCTGAAGAAACCACAACCCCTTGTCGTTTATGTGCGCTACCTCTAAGCAAACCGCCGTCTTAACCGTATTTACAGAACCCTAACCGAACAGCTCTACATGATGGATGTTGTGTGTGCATGTCAGGGGCAGCTTTGCAAAAGGTTAGACCAGGACCTTCCTCTAGGAATTGATGTGATTACTAAAATAAATCAGGTGGCACTGGTAACAGCTTCACTTCCATTAGCGTGGCATTTCAAACCAGGTTAATACATTAACAGTGTAAAAATAAGCTGTTTTTATTTATTTCCCAGGCTGATCTCACCGCAAACTGTGTACATGTGATGCAAAAGAATACACACATGTAGAAACCTTCATACCACACCATGATGCCCATCAAAACCACATCTTCACTAGAAGTGTTTTTTTTTTCTTTTCTGGCTTGTTTGAAAGAGCTCGGCAGTGACGTCTATACCTCATCACCACCCACGTCCGTCAATACTTCTATTGCACATAGCAGTGTCATGAAGAGGTCGCTTTATTTTTTAATGGAATTTTTCAACATTTTTTTTACATAAAGAGAGCTTCTGCAATTGTAGCTGGCAAATGCGCACGTGGTCAGGGAGAAAAAAGAAAATCTGGAGGTCAGAGCAATTTGTGTTGCTCACCGGAAGCTGGTGAGCACATCGCCATGACTCACTCGTGCTGCTGGAGATGGTTATCATCACACTGTTACCCTGGTAACGGCTGCTCGTCAGCACTCGACAACAACGCTGTCGTACATCTGAGAATCAGAGATGTGCACTGCTGTACCACCTGAATTATTCTGTACATCAACATCAGGAGAGATGACGTAACACATACGGAGAGAGAAGTGTGTGTGGGGTGAGGGGTGTGGGCTTTGTGACTCGTACTGCTGACAGTTGATGTCTGGTGTGTGTGTGTGTGTGTGTGTGTGTGTGTGTGTGTGTGTGTGTGTGTGTGTGTGTGTGTGTGTGTCTCAGAGCTCTTGCCAGGCTCTTGCCTGTTGTCGTGAGTTATCTGCTTCAGCTCAGCCTGTGCATGGCTCTGCTGTGGAATTAGCAGGTGACTCTTATGATAAACATCCTGTGCCACTGCACTAACAAAGAGCTCCACGCTGCACCGTAGCCTTGTGTATACAGCCCACTTGTGTGTGTATAATATTTAAAAACACTCTTATCTCTTTGTTAATATTCTAGGTGATTTATGGGCAGTACCGAGGTGCTACTGTACCTAGCCAGAGTACTTACCGTGCTTTAATCATCTGTTAGCTTAGAGTTACATGTGTATGTGTCTGGTCTTACCAGTCTTACTGTTATTACAGACTCTTACTAATGGCGCGTGCCTTAAGGTCCTCATGCTTCTTAACTACTGTCTCTTTAATGCTTTTGGCAGCAGCTCAGTGCCCACTTATTCATGCTGGTTTACAAGAGTAGACTCTGATGAGGAAGCTGAGGGTGGTCTGGTCGTTATATAGAAAGCTTAAACAGTGGAGATGGCTGCAGTCGTGAGTAATGCAGGAAAAGTCCTGTACGGTGTCTTTTGCAACACAGTTTTTTTACAGTGTTTTTGGGGGGGAATGATTGTTTAAGCTAACATTTTATTCAGAATGTTAAAAATGTCGTTGAAAAGTAAATAGCACAAGCGGACACATTTAATCTTTAAAAATAAAATGACATAGGAGAGAAAAGTTGTATGTCCAAAATGTTTTAAACATTGTGAAGGATTAGCAACTGCTGGAAGCAGCAGGTATTGTACCAAATCATTACAAGGACTGATTTGATGGTGGAAGAGTGGTTGGATGGATGGAAAAATGGATGGATGGATGGATGGAAGGTATGGATGGAAGGTATGGATGGAAGGTATGGAGGGCAGGTGGGTGTGTAGGTAGTTTGGTTGGATGGATGAAAAAATGGATGGGTGAATGGATGGATGGATGGATGGATGGATGGATGGATGGATGGATGGATGGATGGATGGATGGAAGGCAGTGAGGGCAGGTGGGTATGTAGGTAGTTTGGTTGGATGGATGGAAAAAGGATGGATGAATGAATGGGTGAATGGAAGGTAATGAGGGTAGGTGGATGTGTAGGTAGTTTGGTTGGATGGATGGATGGATGGATGGATGGATGGATGGATGGATGGATGGGTGGATGGGTGGATGGGTGGATGGTAGGAAGGACAGATGGGTGTGTAGGTAGTTTGATTGGATGGATGGAAATATGGAAGAATGGATGGATGGATAGAAGGTAGGGGTAGGTGGGTGTGTAGATAGTTGGATGTATGGATGGAAAAATGTATGAATGTGTGTGATGGATGGATGGATGGATGGATGGATGGATGGATGGATGCATGGATGGATGGAAAGTAGGGAGAGCAGGTGGGTGTGTAGGGAGTTTAGTTGGATGGATGGATGGATGGATGGATGGATGGATGGATGGATGGATGGATGGATGGATGGATGGATGGATGGATAGGTGAATGCTTGGGTGGGTGTCAGTGTTTATGGAAGGAGGAATAAATGGTTGATTTGATGAATGAATGTATGGGTTACATTAAAATACATTATTATATACATGAAAAACACAACATCAGTTTAATTGGAAACTACAGCAAGTAAGTGAGTAGGGTCTTATAATCTACATCGTTAGATTTGATGAGACATAAGAGCTACAACAAACCAACCGACATGATCAGTTTTTTCTTTGTGTTCTGGCTTCATCATGTCAAAAACTTTAGGCAAGCTAAAATGACTGAAGGATCTATGAACATCCTTTAGGTTGGGAATCTGTCAGCAGGTCATTTTTGCTTCAAATGACCACACTTTACTCATTAAAAGTCAATATGAACGAAAGCCGTTTGAGAGAAGTGAAATTCACAGACGTTTTGTAAAGCATTTCTAAATTGATTTGACCAGTTCTCTGATACCGAGGCATCCTTGTCAATTCGATTCGAATTGTATTCGCTTTGTTTTGTTTTGTTTTGTTTTGACATGCTTTTGTCAGAGAAGATTTATATGATTTTTATTTCTAAATGTTTATTTTTAAAGAATGACCTTCACTTCTAGATGACACATTTTTCTCTAAAATCACTTTTAGAGATGTGTGTGGTTGTAGCGTAGCAGTGATTCCAAGTCTCCAGCAGAGAGCAGGCTTTTCATGTTACTGAGCATTATTTAGTCTGATCTCTGGCTCTCACTCAGAGGACGCTTTCCACGCTTCACCGATCGTCTACTTGTCTCTGGCTGCAGTGCATGACACATTCATTTAACACTGCACACTAACACTCAGCATCCCCCCCCCCACACACACACACACACACACCACCACCCATATTCTCCTCCTCCCGCCATGGGGTTTGCAGTGTCACTGGGGCTGCTGTGCTGGTGTGTGTGATGCTGGCCATGACCAATAGCATGGCTGGACTAGAGGCCAAAGCGGGCTGAGAGGTTATGAGAAAGACTCAACCCTCCTCACCCTCAGCCCAGCTGACTTCTGCTGCTCTCACTCTGAGCGGCGCTCCGAAACACACACACACACACACACACACACACACACACACACACACACACACACACACACACACACACACACGCATACACCACTGTTTGCCTTCTGGCCCACCAGACTGCTTCAGAATTTTTCCTTTCTCTTTTTTTGACATGCTTACTGTTATTTATGTTTAGAAGAGACAGGCCTCTTATCACTTGTTGACTTGGAGAAACATCCAGTGCCTCTATTTACTATTTCAGTACTACCACACACACTCACACACTCTTACACAGTAACCTTGAAGTCTCACCATGACCCTACCAGATGCTAGGCAGCTCAACTAATACCAGTTTTGTTCCTGACATGAGCAAATATTGCAGTGTGTGTGTGTGTGTGTGTGTGTGTGTGTGTGTGTGTGTGTGTGTGTGTGTGTGTGTGTGTGTGTGTGTGTGTGTGTACAGATTTGTATATATCATTTTTCTAGATTCTCTATATCATATGTATAATATTTATCATTCAGTTTGAAATTTGATGAATTAGAGAATTTAGTGTGATTTACATCTAAGATAGAGCTGCAATTTTTAATAAAAATGTAATAGGGAAACTACATTCACTTATTTATTTATTTATTAATTATTGGTAATTCTTCAGTGTGCAACCCGAGCAACAGGAAATTGTACGATACAGCACTTTTTTCTGAAAGTATATTGACATTATTCACTGGGTTTCTGATAGGGAGTGTGTGTGGTTGACCTGCAGGTGAACTTTTCACCCTGAGTGCACCATGTTACTGTGAACTGCTGCCACAGCAGAAGTGAAACTGATGTGTGAGTTTCTGGGTTGTTGGTGTACCAGCGCTCTGAATAAGCCACACACCGGAACCTGTGGCGCCGGGTTTGCTCTCTTGCTCTGTCGCTTTCTCCTGCTCACTTAATCTCTTTCTTTGGATTCTTTCCTTATTCTTTCTCCTGTCCATTTACCTCGCTCCTCATTCATCTGTGCTCTCTTGCTATATCTCTTGATATAATGGTGATATCATCATCATCATCATCATCATCATCATCATCATCATCTCTCTCTCTATCTCTAGCAGAATCATCTCATGCATTGTAGTCTCATTTCTACAAATGTGACCGCACACACGTTTGCAGAGGCATGTCGGCACGTACTCAACTGCCTCTCAACACGTACCACACAACAGCCAACTATCTGCTGCGCACACACACACACACACACACACACACACACACATACACACACACAACGTTACATCTCTGTGAGTGTCTTTTTATGTTTTCGCTTACCTTAGAGTGCTACCGTGAGAACTTAGCTTTCACAGTTATCAAGTGTACTTATATTTAACAAGTGAGGAAATGTGTGGTTGATGCCCGCCTGTGTCAATTTTAGCACCTTTTGTTCTCTCTTTGTTTTGTGTCTAGATACTAACACTTTGTGCATCTTTCATAATGTTTCAAAATATTATTCCTTCCCAGGTCTTACAACATCCAGAGTTTGCAAGTGTCAGCGTTCAGCCTTTTCTGGGCCATGACTGAGAATATCAGAGTGTGAGAAAGAGAGAACTTGAGAGTACAATACTGAGTAAGCGGGGTATTTTTTAGTTGTGGCAGATTTTTTTTCCACCAGACTTTTTTCCCCTTTCTGTGAGTGAGAACTGTGATGCAAAGGACACCAGATAGTGTGTGTATGTATTTTTGTGTGTGTTTGAGAGAGAGTAGAGAGGAAGTGTTCTGCTATCCATTTGTGTGTGTGATTCACTAATGAAGTTTCCAGCATGGGGCCATTGAAGTACAGCTGCCAATATCAGCGCTCCCCTCCTAGTCGAGTGTGTGGGAGTGGGGCAGGGGGCATGCTGTGAGACAGCAGGACTATTTATGTGGGTGGCAGTGCCCAGAGGCCAGCTCCTCCAAATCGAACGCATGTGATTCCCATCTGTTTCAAAGAAGACTGCCTGGGCAGGGCCATGTGTGTGTGTGTGTGTGTGTGTGTGTCAGAGAGAGACAGAGAGAGAGAAGGACAGTGTGTGAGAGTGAGGGGCTGCATTGGTCTCTGCTCCATGTACAAAGACAGCAGATCCTTTCTGACAGATGCCACTGTCCAGACCCTCATCACAGGAAGTCATTCATATTACGATTTGCTTATCACAAACCCTCTGCTGGATCCTCTGGACGGCAGTTGGCCTCCTGCTTGACAGGACGCAAGCAGCACTTTCTTTTATATTCCAGCTGTACCTTCTTCTCCTTCTCACAATCGCCCGGGCGCCCATAAGTCCTTCGCTCTAATAGCTTGTCTTTGCACTGTGGCGACCGGGCTCACCCTTTGCAAACAGGATCTGGGTTAAAGGGGCCAGGAGTGAAATCCAGCGGCCACAGCATTGTGTGAGGTATAGGACACTTTCAAATTAGAAGCCCATATGTGGATGGGAAAAGCCATGCTGGTGCATTAAATGTCATGAAATGAATGTAAAAGTCATTTGATATGGGAAATGATGGAGTGGGAGAGTGTGTTCGAGTCCCTGCATGTGTGTGGACGTTTGAGAAACTCCAGGACTTTCTTGCACCACCAGTTCATCATTGTGTCATAAGCTGCCCATGCCCTCATACACGAACAAACCCTGCTACCCCCCTGTGGAGTCCATTTCCTTTGGAAAGGGCATGGGAACTCTCATGATTTCTTCTCCTTTCTTCCTGCACTTCTCCCCACTGTGCCCCTGTCCCCTACATCACCCTCTTCATGCCCCCTCTCCTCTCTCTCTCTCTCTCTCTCTCTCTCTCTCTCTCTCTCTCTCTCTCTCTCTCCAGCCTCATCAACATAGCCCATCCTTTTTCCACCCACTTCTTAAACCCTTCTCCTATCTCTCAGTCCCTGTATCACTCATTTACCCCCCCCCCCCTTTCACTCTGTATCATTCTCTCATTTTAACTCTCTCTTCCTTTCTCTTCACTCTCATATTTATTTCCTGCCTCCCTTTGTCCATCTGTGCCCAATTTACCCTGAGCTGGGCTTGTTTTTTTCCTCGATAATTTGTTTTTGATTCCCTGGAATTAGAAAACCGTTGTGTGCTCACTTGCTCATACAAAAACACACACACACACACACACACACACACACACACACACACACACACACACACACACACACACACACACACACACACTTGCTTACCCACCTTCTCTTTCTTTCTCTTTCTCTCCCTTTGTCTCTCTCTCACACACACGCTCTCACACATACACACATACGCACACACACCATGTACGCACACATTTTTATTGTATTATTCTATAAAAGTTCCTATAAATCACTGGTTATTAATCGGCCCCAGACGGCCCTCCCTCCCTTTCTCCCCCAATTCTTCTGCGCGCAAACACAGACCAGATGCATAGGAAATGGGATGGCAAGAAGGGCACCCAGGAGACAGACTCTGCTTTTTCTCTTTTTTCTCTTCTTCTTAGCTCTCCCGCTCTTTCTCCCCCTTCCAATCTTTTCTTTTTCCGAGAAGCTTCATTTCTGTAGAATGCCCAGACCCCAGACTCAGAGGAAATAAAGTTTAAATTAAAGTTTAGGGAAAAAAAAACAAATTAAATAATAAAAATAAATCATTCCCTCCTGCCAAGAAGCTGGTGTGTGGGACTGAGGTTAAATATCCATCCCTTTTGAATAGCAAGTGAGTCTTTGATTCCTGCTGGTTGTTCAGAACACAATTTAATAAACATCCACACGTTCACAGAGTGTAAAGAGATAGATACGCTCTCACGTCTGAACGTGGTCTAATTCGCTAACAATTTAATCAGACAGCTTTTCTAAGTGTTGGATATGTTGAACCTGTGTTGCATCAGTCCACCTCACACTGTGTTTTTTCTCCACTGAGTTTATGCTCTCTACATGTCTGACTCACTGTTCAACCGTAAGCAGAACCCCTGCTGTTTGCCACAGAATAAGTTGCATGATTTCCTCCTCATCGGTTCTGCCTGTCTGATCAGTGATGCTCTGATTGAGACATCGAGAGACACACCTGTCTGAGACCACTGAGACACAGTCAGACTGAAAGGGTTGAGAAATGCCACCAGGGAAGATGATGTGAGTGAAACTAGACCAATTGGCCCCAACCTGCTGTCAGCCTCAGCCCCGCAAAGCAAGAACACACTCCCTGTGTGAGAATATGTGAGAAATGTGCGCCTTGGCTGCATGGACTGGCTGTGAGGGCGTGGGGGGTGCTGTTTTTTAAGCACACAGGGACAGCCAGTAGAGTTCTTCCAAGAGCAACATGGTGCTGTGCTCAGCGCTGGAGGGGATGAAGGGAAGGATGGTCTGCAAGGCTTGGTGGAGATTTTCAGGGTTCTACTTTAGGTCTCTACCTAGACATGAATATAGGGCACTTTCAGTACACAGCCTGGTTAGTCACTGGTTTTTAAATTTCCCCACAGATTCATACTGAAACCTAGAGCGAAACTTTTAATGAAGAGGCGATTTGCAGCAAGTTGTTTATTTCTTTGTAATATGTCTTTTATATTTGTTTGTTACGGTGCAGTGATTTTTGCTTTGCCCAAAAAAGATAGTGTATTGCTTTCAGATTCCAAAACAATGACCACAAAAAATCAGATAAATAACATCTGCCTAAAGACAATGATTTGGACCCGGACATGGAGTTGATAGACATGACTTATTACCTAACTTGCACTTGCAATAAAGACTCAAATTTTGACTTGAACTGAAGATCTACTGACTTCGAACTTCAACTTGAAAGCTTGTGACATGACTACGCCGCTGTTTGAAGATGAGCTGGGTGGAACCGAAGCTGAAGCATTTGCAAGGTGAGGGAATTTGTTGATATAAAACAGCGGATGCAGATGTTCAGATGTCCACTTTCAACAGCCACATTGACCATGGGCTTGCCAGCCCTGCGCAAAAAGCCCTGCATTGCTACAAATATGTAAATATGTTGACTTGGAAGGATCATCTCTTCCCCTCCAAACGTGCACTGCCTGGGAGTGTGAGACAGTGAAGAGCAGAGGAAAACAGATCCAGGATTCCTTATAAGGGCCTGTTTTGGTCTCCCACACCAGCTTCCCATCACATCCCTCAACTGGGTCAGTCTCACTTCAATCTGAGTATGCTCTGAACACAGACACCATTTACCCCCACCAGAAACAGTCTCAGGGCCCAAGAAAATTTAAATCTTGCACTCACTTTGCTACAATGCACACAGCCTAAAACACACACTCATGTGGAGCGATGGCAACACTTACAGCGGTTTCTCAGACCTGCCGCCAAGCTGGTTGTTCAGCATACTTATCATCGCTTTTCTGTGTGTGTATGTGCGTATGTGTGTGTGTGTATGTGCGTGCGTGTGTGTGTGTGTGTGTGTGTGTGTGTGTGTGTGTGTGTGTGTGTGTGTGTGTGTGTGTATGTGTATGTGCGTATGTGTGTCTTACTCATATCTGTACTGCCCCTCCTACTACCTTCCCATGCCACAGCTGAACTCTGCATGCCCTCGGATGGGCTCATGATTAAAAAAGGGGAAGGACAGAACAAAAAAAGCAGAAACCTCACTAGTTCTCATTTTCCATGGTGCTACCTCTTTCTTGGGTATGTGTGGTTGATCTCACTCTTTGTATGAGTGTGTGTGTGTGTGTGTGTGTGTGTGTGTGTGTGTGTGTGTGTGTGTGTGTGTGTGTGTGTGTGTGTGTGTGTGTGTAAGATGGGTATCAGTCCAGGGCTGGGTGGCTTTGTGGGTACAAGCCTGTGGTTTGTGTCTCAGCAAAGAAAGAGTTTTGAGCTGGTTGTAGGCTCCTTTGCTGCCACACTGAGACATACTGGCACCACAATGGTAGAGCTTGTTTCTTTATACATCTAAAATACGGAACCACCGCACTCCATGCATGTGTGTGTGTTATAAAGATGGAAAAAAGAGTTGAGAAATATGCTTTTGTCCTCATGTCCACTGCATCTGTTCATAAGTGTGCGTAAGTTCAAACTGTTCATCAAGCCGATTATATCTCGAGTATTTGGATTATTGCAGCCCGTTGGCTGTAGTGCAGACTGCTGATTAGGTTGAATAGGAAACATGTCATAAATTCTGGAGTGTTGGTGTATTTGCCTGATCTCAGATCAGTAATGAGGACCCTCTGGATGGGATGTACGGCTCATTCAGTGTACCCTGTGCCCCAATTGTATATCTGCCCAGTGCCAGCAGTGGGCCCAGGTTGAGCTTGGCTAATTGCTCTATCAGGTTTCTGGCTCTGCTATTTCCTGCCCCTGGCTCCTTGCAGCTGGTATTGTTCTCAGGGCAGTGTGGCCCCCTGCTCCTTTAGCACAGCTCCATCCATCTATCTTTTCCCTGAGCTGGCAGCAATCTGGGCACTCTCCACACTGTTGGCCTCAACCCCAGCAGGATGTGGAGCTCAGCATTTGTGTGTGTATAAGTGAGTGCATGCATTTCTGTTCTTTTTTCCTTTCTTTTTTTCTCTGATTTTGGGTCTTGGCTGACTTTTTTACCTCTCAAAGAATTTGGAAAGGCCATGAGATTTTTTTTTTTCTGTATGATTTTCAGTACTGCTCTCTCTTGCTCTCTCTCTCTCTCTCTCTCTCTCTCTCTCTCTCTCTCTCTCTCTCTCTCTCTCTCTCTCTCTCTCTCTCTCTCTCTCTCTCTCTCTCTCACTGTGCCTGCTGTGGCTTCTCAGTAATAGATTTCATATGTTGCTGCAGTTGACATCAGTCTTAAACTATTTTACATGTGATCTGTGATATTTCCTGAGGAAATCTGTCAGATATTTATTAAAGGATAATAAAATAAACCTCTCTTGTTCTCTTCTCGCTTTCTTTCTCTTGTCCTTCTCGCACTCTGTTTTTTTCTTGTATACCTTGTCCCTTCCTCTTGCTGTTGGCTTGGAAGCAAACTTGATTGTATTATTGTAGTTACTCATGCCTTTAAATGTTTCTTTTTTGGGAAACAATTTCCTTCCATTCATCGGATGTGCTGCAGGTCAGGACTGGGTTTTGTGTGTGTGTGTGTGTGTGTGTGTGTGTGTGTGTGTGTGTGTGTGTGTGTGTGTGTGTGTCACTATGGGGGTCTCTTCCCTGCTTTATCTGCTCCCTCTCCCCTCCTCTTTTTTTTCTCTAGACATAATACAGTTTCATGTACTGCATTGCTTTAGGCCACTGTCTTATTCAGGACACACTCTCATACATTCAGTAGACAGCCATGACATTAAGGCATGCCACGAGATCCAAAACGTGCTTTACCTTATAAAGACATTCACACTTTTGTACAGAGTATATGTGCTTGCACCTCTGGAAATTGTGAAGGAAAACGCATTTTGCTTTTCACAAAAAAGTTTCACATTTATGAAGTGTTTCAGTTCATTATAGTGCATACACTTATATGGACCTCTATTCTCTGGAAATCCAGAATCAGTCGAGGACTATGTGATAAGAAACAGATACATAAGCAACAACTGGATTATTAATTAATTATTATGAGCTGTCCATGTCCTGAATATGAATGCATATTGATCTTTAGAGTGTACTGAAATTTTAGAGATCACTGTTGTTCATTCACTGATTTCGTTTTGGGTTAAATAAATCTAATAAATGCCCACCTGTCCGTCCACAAATAAATAGTTATTTAAATATTCATACCAATGAACAGCAGTGAACATGTGTTTTCTATTCACGACTTGGCTGAATAATTTTGCTTGAATTTTAGACCTCATCAGCTGTTTACAAAACTTTATCTACTTTTGTAACTGTTTTTTTTCTTCCTTTGGTTATAATTACCTACATTAAAACATTATTACTCTCTTTATTTGAACGTTAGTACTTTCCTTAAATTTTAAAAGTTGCGAAAGGAAGCAAAACATACGGTTTTACTTTCAAGACCAGAGGAAAGTAAGTAATTAAATGCACGAAATAGCCAGCAACCACAACAGTGATGTTAAAACCAGAACAACTTCCAAATGTTATGAAGAAGGACTGACTTAAATTAGCTCAAATTACCCCCCCACCCCAGATTCAACCAAAATTTCTGTTCCTGAAATTGATGTGGAGCTGGCAGTACACCAGGGCAGTTATTGACTTGTGAGGCATTGCATCTTCAAAATTGTGTGGTCTTGTTTCATTTTAATAAATGCTAATACTTTATTTGGATAGTCAACTTAAACTGTGTAGAAATTCAAGAGCTGTGAAATTATAGAAATTTTAGATACAAATTTAATTATGCTATACAAATAAAAGTCTATAGAGTGTGTTTAGTCTATCTACTAAACATCACCAACCATCAAATGGCCATTTTCCAGAGAGTGTATACACTGATCAGCTATAACATTATAACCACCTGCATAATACTCTTTTGTTTCACCAAAACATGGGCTGTAACAATGTGTAAGTAGGTGGTACGTGTCAAAGAAACATCCAGATGTTTGCCAGGACCAAAGGTTTCACAGCAGAACATTGCCCAGAGCAGCACCCTGCCTTTCCTGGCTTGCCTTCCCCCCATAGTGCATCCTGGTGCCATATCTTCCCCAGGTAAACAACGGACACACACCCAGACATCTACATGATGTAAAAGAGATCATGATTCATCAGACCAGGCCACCATCTTCCTTCTTTATTGATTCACTACTGATTCTTATATGTCCATTGTAGTTCGAGGCAATCAACAGGGGTCAGCTTGCAGAGCGAGCTACACAGCCCATAAAAGCTAAGATGCAAGCTGAGATGTAGTGCATTGGGATTGTAAACACCTGTACTAACACCTGTCTCTCACAGCCAAGATTTAACTTCTCTGTAATTTGTAGCTCAGTAGCTCTTCTGTGGAATCAGGTTAGAAAGGCTAGCCTTCACTCCCCATGTGCCTTGGACTCCCATGACCCTGTCTCTAATTTACCAGTCGTCCTTCCTTGGAGCACTTCGGTAGAAACTACTGCTTCCAAAGAACAAATTTTTAATTATTTTAAATAAAAGAAATTTCTGCTTCTGCTCTATGTCTCTGATAAAACGTAACAAAGATTATTATTTTATGGTAAAGGACACATGTAAGAGAAAGGTCATATTTTTCTTGAGTCTTATCTCTACCATTGAAGCAGGCAACCTGATGACACTCGAAATACCAAGAACTTCTGAAAATTGTGTAAATATTTCTAAGATTCTACTTTTCATTCAGTAATTTAATTTGTATTGAAAATGTCATGTTAAATTAGAAGGCAGAATCATTTTCACTAGTGGTCACTTCTGGACGCTGCCGTACATTTTTCTGTGTTAAAAATATTCTGCTTATTATTGTAGTGTGTCATAACCGTCCACAAGCGTGAGATGTTATAGGAAGAATAGCCTTATTACAAACTGCTTTAATATCTTTTTTTATCTACATGTGATTTGCCTTGAAGCTGACACTATGTCAGCGCTGTGCTGATATAGGAAATTAATCAGTACTTTCTGACACCGCTTCAGAGTTCAGAGCTGTAATATAATACTGCAGTGACCTTGTATCATTATGGAGTGATATCCTTTCCTCAGAGGAATCATTGCACTACATCACCATTGCTTGTGCCCACTATGATCTGATGGAGAGCATGATCTTACTGAATCGCTGTGTCACCCTGGTGATGAAAGGCAGATCCTAAAAGAGGGGGAATGTCATCAGTCAATCCTACTCCAGTGCCACGTGCTGAACCTTATGACCAGCTGCAACCCAGAAGCATGTGACTGCCAAGCAAAATAAAAATAAATTGCTACTGCTTTTTCTATTTATTTTTTACAGAAGTGCTTCTAACCTATATTAACTCAACATGGCTAAGAAATGTTGTTATTCCTTGTGATAAATGCACCCTCCTGTCTCAGAATACTATTTGGTGATAATTTAAACATTTTCATTGGAAAAGTATGGAGCTTCTCATGCTCGCAAATGCATGTATGTCATATATCACATTCGTTATTTGTTTTTCATGTTCCTTTCTTACCCCTAACTCTTTATAGACTAGAACACCAGTGCTGGAAAACAAACACTTCAGCACTTGGCATTGTGAACCCTTAAATTGCCCTGTGTCCCTGCTCTCCTCCCTCTGCTTTTCCCTTTCATCCAACTCCCAGCAGTACACTTGGTTCACTCTTTCTGGGGTCCCCTGATGGCTGTACCCATAATTCACCCAGAGACACAACACCCACACCATGCTCTCACTAACCTTTATAGAGCAGCCAAGACGCAGCAAGAGGGGGAGTGAAGCAGGGGCTGGGCAAATACTTTCACTGCCTCTCATCGGGCCCCTGACCATGAGCAAGGACAGGCCATGCACATGCACCCACTGACGCTCAGATCAGTGTAGCAAGAAAAGGAAAGAGAAAGAGAGACAGAGAGAGAGATGAACAGGGCAGTGAAGATATAAAGGGACTTGGCAAATAATCTGGAGAAACAATGAAGCTAGAGATGGTTGTAAAAGTGAGTGATTAGGTCGTGAAGTGAGATCGACAGGTGAAGGACACGAAAAGACGCACACCTGAACCTGAGAGAGAAATGGCAGCAATTTGAAGCAGATGGAAAGGGACAGAAGGAGAACAAGAAAATGGAATTATGGCAAAGAATGCCTACTTTTCACCACATATTTCTGTGTGTCAGTGCATAAAGATTTATTTGTTTGTGTCTCTGTCACATTTGTAATGAGTTCCATATTGCCGACCGTACACATAGCAAAGCCTGGGCTCCTCTAAATCCACCATTTTATTCTTCTCTCTTATCTTTTCTACTGTAGAAATCCCTGTGTACCCAGCAGTGCACGCTCTCAACCATCATATTTTCACTGCAAACCTGACCGCCTGTTGGCAACATGGCAATCGAATAATAATTTTGTTGTTCTTTAAACCCAATCGCTGAGTTACACATATTGAGCAATTTAGTTTGGTTATGTTTGTTAGCTTATTAGCTTGGCTAATGTTAGTATGACATTAGTACATTTTCACGAATGGCTTATTTTCTTTTGAAAAGACAATTAATTGCACAAACATGATAGAAAGCTTGGTAAAGATTTTTTTAAATATGTTTTATATGGAGCCTCTCTTGAGAAGAATATATGTTTTAGCACTGATTCATATCGATTTCACATAAAACTCTATACAAATTGTCAAACTGGGAACCCTGGAGCTGTGCCAGCTTGTCAGTTTCAGATGTATCAGCTGAATTTGGAGACCCTGAAAGCACAAGTATCATTATATATAAATTGTGAATATACAAATATACAAATATACATACACAGATATATGATTGCATCTAATGTGAACGGTATATAAACATATTTGTAGGGGACGTTACTGCTAGCATGGGCTTAATTGTACCTATTGTGATTGTTAACACAAGCGTCATTTTATCAGCTGTGACTGCTCCTCTTAGGACTTTCAACACAGCCATGTAAGTGTTCATCTTCTGTGACTTGTACTACATGCTTAATTACATTTATTGTGGGCATTACTGTAATTGCACCTGGATGATCTACTAGCAGATTTATCTTTAGTCATCCCACAGATATAACAGAATGTGGAGTCACAGAGGCGCTACATCAGGAGCATTAATTTGCTCTGGGGACTGCCATCCTGAGTTCAGACTGGTATGGTATGGGTGAGCAAAGCTCAGTTAGAATGTGCTTAATACTCATGCTCTTGATGATGATGAGTTAGAGTATTGGCTGTCTGTCAGCACTGGATTTGGACAGTAGGAAAAGAATGTGTCAGGAGGAGGTGGTAAATGGAGGGCTTGGTGATGTCTGTTGAGTCACTTCATAAGCCCAGAAATCTTTCATTTTATCCACTTTGAAATTCCCGAGTGAGATGTTTACAAATATTTTTACTGTATGGTGTATTGCTTATCACTGGCTCAAATGCAAATGGAGTTGTCTGGACGTGTCATTCTTTGATAAATGTGGCGCTCCACAAGTCAGAAGAGACTGGTCGAGTGAACATTCCTCTAAGAGGAGCTCACTAACTGTGGTCTGGAGGGTGTATCTGTTTGTGTGTGTGGGACGCAGGGCATGTGTTGTTACTTGGAACTGTGACTATCACATACACACATGCAAGCGCTAGCTCTGGGAAATGGGCATGGTGGATTGCAGCTGAGTGAGTGGGGAGTGTGGAGGATTCAGAAAATGAATTAAGTCATTTGGGCTTTATTGCAAGTCACACCCCAGTTCAACGAAAAGGCAGAGCGTGCTGCAATGTAACCATGAGCCCATTCCAAATCAATAAGAGCACACACACACACACACACACACACACACACACACACACACACACACACACACACACACACAATCTAAATCAAGCACCCCTCTCTCATTATTCTCCCCCACCCTGGGAGACTCAGCTTTCTTGGCAGAACTCAGGAATAAGCCACCTGCAACCCCCCCACCCCCCTTTTCTGATTGTATGTGTCTGCTCTTTCATACTAAATAAGCCTCTCATGTATAAGTTGAGCTCCAGATGAACCTGTGTACACACAGATGCACAGACTAACCTAACATGCATCAACATGCATCTGCACAGAGGACCAGAACTTTAGACGTGGCTGCTCTCACTGCTCTCATCCTCACTCTCTCTCTCTTTCTCTCTCTCTCTCCATTTCAGCCTCTCTAACTCTCTTCCTTGTTCCTAACCTTTGACCTCTCACTGGGACTGAAAGTTCCCCCTCCACCTGGGATGGAGAGAGAAAAGGGGATTTTTCCAGAATAAATTATTGCCTTCTCGCTATTCCAACACTCCCTCCTTCGCTCTCTTACTTTATCCTTTGTCTAGCTCTCCCTTGTCTCATTGCCCTCGCTGCCAAGAGGAAAGAGATGGCATGCAGAAGGTGTGTCTTTAAGTAGATTTACATTTAGATCCTGGGATGTTCTTGCTGTATTTTTACCAGTAATATAGCTGTCTACTGGTATTTTAACACAATCACATTTGCAATTTATATCCTATTTATTTGCATGTACATTTATGGCATGTGCCAGATGCGGTTTAGAGAAGTACTTGTCTACTTGGAAACCAGATCTGTTTCATTTGCTCATTTGGCTAAAGCTTTGTATCCAGACATGGACAATACTTGAGTCATTTTATTCTGTTTCATATATTATTTTGCCATATTTCTACCCTACATGAGTGTTGAAATTAAACACCTGTGCTCTTCTCGAGTTTCATTTCCAAGAAAAAAAATCTTACTCTTTTCACCTTACATTTTTATGTAGACCTTCAAAGTATTTTTCCTCTCAAAGTAATTTGTTTTTCTCCAAAGTATTCTTCTCTCATTCAGTCAATATTCAGGCTGTATGCTATACCTCAGTCAGTGAGCTCAGTTTAGCATCATATAAAGTTCATTAGTAATCTGACTAATTCATCACCGGCTGTGACTTTTGCATTTGTAGTAGCGTGCAATATCAGAGTGTGCCTGAATATGGCTAATCCATTGGACTGCATTGTGGAACTTAAGGATGAGAGCCCCAGGCCCTAACTCACTAAAATGTTTTAATACACTATAGTATTCAAAGATTCATATAAAATGAACCATTTCTTTTTGCCTCCCTTGAAGTTCTGAAATCCCTCTTATTTGAAAAAGCATGTTGAGATATGGTTAGCAAGTTTACTAACACTAACCGATTATATTTATCTAAGACTTCTTTGCTAATGCCTGAAAGTTTTAGCAGACATTGAATGTATTTTCTGGAAAAACTTTATACATGTTCAAAAAATAATAATTTATGAATAAAATATTCATTTCTAAATATACATTTGTCAACAGATGCAGATAAAAAAAATATTTTCATTCATTTCAGAAATCTTTTAAGTTCATTAAATTTCTTTTAATTGAGTAAAATTTTGTCCGTTATGCATATTTTCTCTTAACTATAATTTCCTAATAAATCATTTAACTGTTTTTATGATTCATTGAGCAAGTGAAATTATTTAGAAGCCTAGAACACTGAGCCCCCATTACCCTAAGAGTCCAGTGTTCTTCCAGGGTTCTTTGTTTAAATTAAAGTTCATGGCTACTAAAATGGTTCTGTTTGGATTATTTTCTAAAAGGAAAACACCTTATTTGATTCCCCAAGTGGGGACATTAGTACATAGTTGAGTGTAAAGATACCAAAAATATGTGAAAATACATAATACATAAGAACATACTGTAGATAATACATGGTTACTGTTTTGTGGAACTCTGAGGTTTATGTCAGCCATGTCCCACTACTGTACCTGGGCTGCAGTACAGAAAAGAGTTTTAGTGTTGATTTGAAGAGTGCTGGAGGGGTGGCATGTTATGTGGTACTTGTGGCTCAATGGGCTTACTTTACAATGTGGGATTTGACCATCGTCATTACATAATTCAGGCATGTGGACGAATAACAGCAGCCAAGTAAAACTGGTAAACTTAGGAAGAGTGAGAACAAGTCAGACAGCTTCATTCTGTATTATTTGGGAATTTTTTTTTACTGCAGGTGAAGGAAGACATGCCAGGAGCCAGCAACAGTAGTCAAGTCTGGAGATGACAAGGGACTAAACAAGCAATTAAGTGGAATATAGTTTCCACTTCCAAAGCATCAGTTATTTGTTGGAATTGTAACTTTTTCACCTGCAATATATCTTTCAGCATCACAATGGTGCAGCAGGTATCTATTAGCTCCAAGGTTCCTTGTTCAATCCTGAGCTCTGGTTATCATCTGAGTGTCACCCATTTTATCTGTGTCACATAGGTTTATTTCAGAGATCTCTCATTTCCTTTCATCTCCCAAAAACAGTAAATGGAACGGTTGCTCCACATACACCTAGGAATGAGTCCCTAAATTGAACCCAAGGTGTGAATGTGTGCGCATATTATGTTCTGTGACAGACTGGCAACCCATAAAGAAGTTACTGAAGATGAATAAATGAATGATCTTCTCTCTATTTCCCCCCCACCTCCCCTAAGACAGTTGATGATTGGCTAATGAATGACACATTCTGTAATTTAATGAAGAATTTGCACTGACAGCTTCCTTACTGTATATCTAAATAACTGCCAAACAAACAAACAAAAACACCCGAACAAGTGAAAACAGCTTGGTTATAGGCACATTTATATAGTATTGTTCATATTTATGTAAGTTATGTAAGTACATTTTTCATCTTTTGAAGCTTAAAATAGTTTTGTTCAACTGAAAGAATTTCCAATTTTCATACTTTATTTCTGGAAAGTTATCAAAATGATCTTTCAGTAGAATAAGACAATTTAAGCTTAAAGTATGTAAAAGCATATCAAGACAGACTGCACAGTAATATAGTTGATTTATACTAATAAATCAATAATTTAGCCACTTTCAAAAGTATAAGTGCATCTTAGGATAAAATACATCATCAAAATGTCATCCCCTTTTGTGGTTTTCTTATTATTCCCCAGCAATTGCACTCAAGATCATCCCTGTTGACTGCAACATCAATCTTTCTGCAAATTTGACTCTGGCTTGTGGTTACACTTAATCTCCACCCAATTAACTACCACTGACTTCATGTATAAAATGTTTGTGTGTTCACTTGTGCAGATCAGCACTGAGCCTTAGCATAGCTGTCATTCCCTCACTGCAGTCTTTATTGTGTTATATAAGCTCTATGAGTGTAAATTGCTCGCAGTGGTTTGATACATTAGACTAAAGTAGTTCAGGTTCATTTGCCATGAATCATGAAAACAAATTGGCTCAATTAAGTGCAATGGCAATACGACAGTCATTAGTAAGAGGTCTTTTCTCAGTCTTGGTCTTGGTGTGTGTGTGTGTGTGTATGTGTGTGTGTGTGTGTGTGTGTGTGTGTGTGTGTGTGTGTGTGTGTGTGTGTGTGTGTGTGTGTGTGTGTGTTGGAGCGGCAGATCATGAGACACAGGGCCCGGCTGGGCCACAGTGTGTTTGACTGATTGTAAACCAGCAAGCCCTGGCTAGTCTCATTGAGCTGTAGCCTGTGTAAGAGCGAGCCTGGCCAGTGTATTCCTGCTGTGTGATATAGCACTGAAAGGCACCGTGCACTAATATGTCTTCAGCTTGACTCGTCTCTCTGAAGCTTTTCCAGTTCAACAGATCTGTTTACAGTCCAGAGAGAACACATTTATTGTGTTTACTGGGATTTATGCATAGTGTAAGGTGTGTGTGTGTGTGTGTACAGAAGATGAGGTGTACCTACAGTATGTGTGACTACCAGTATAAGTGTGTATAGGCACTTTTTCTATAATGAAAGCTAGATTGCTTTGTGTTTGTGTGTGTGTGTGTGTGTGTGTGTGTGTGTGTGTGTGTGTGTGTGTGTGTGTGTGTGTGTGTGTGTGTGTGTGTGTGTGTGTGTGTGTGTGTGTGTAGGCACATCTTGTTCTGTGTCTATGTCTCTTCACTTTATGTGGAACCCATATTGATATTGTCCTAGCTCACTGCCTTCTGACACTGAGCAATGGACTCAGTGTCAGAAGGCAGTGAGCTAGGACAATATCAGTGACACAGGAAAGGTCAATTCCAGAGCTGCCTCTCATCTCAGTGTCTGTTGCACTGTTACAAAATTAGGTTCATCAGCAGAGCCAGGCAGAGTTAAGAGTCACAATGGCCCCAGCATTCCAGTGACTGCATCTACAATGGGCTGTATAACAAATAGGGTCAAATTAAATATGGTTTATTTTTCCTTTACCTAATTCTCTCACATTTAACTTATTGAGCTTGAATAGCTGTATTATTTTATCAAAATAACCATTATTCCCTAGAGAAGGATGTGGTCCTTCATTGAATTCATGCCACTGGCACCTTTGGCTTGTTCATTAGTAAACTAGACTCTATGTTTTTGTAAAGCTGCTTAACAATAATTATTGTTAATAATTAGCAACCTTTTTCATTTATAAATACAGAGAAAACATATGGAAGTAAAATACAGACCTCTACAACTGTTCATATGTCAATTTTTCATTTTATGAAATAATAATTGTTAAATTAATTAATTCCATTATAAAAAGAAACCAACATTAAGGCATAAATGCATTGGCGAGGCAAAAGTATTTGTATAGCACATTTTGTACACAAAATGCTTTAAATAGGAAACGATCAATAATTTAAATTAGATACAGAAATTCAACTATAAAGGAAATGTAACTGAATAAAGATATTGCTATTGCTAATGCATCTATCACCGTCACGAGAAGATGAAAATAAATAACCGTTAACTGTCATTGTGCTTTAATAAGCATTGCTTACTTGTGCCTGATATGTGCTCATTAAATGTGTTTTCTTTCTCAATAATGTATTTGCATTTAACTGATTTGCTAGTTGAAGCATGATCATTTCTACAGAGATGAGATATTTCTAGAAAACATGGTGTACATGTCAGAGAAGCATATGCTGAGAAATCTTCTGTGATTAGAACTGCTGTTTTTATATCTCATATCTGTTCATGTTCTCAAAGACTCTCACGTTCATTTGATGTGTTGTTTTTTCCTGAATTCTTAAAACAAGGCTTGCGTGTGTCATGTGAGAGGTGCGAGGGAGGCCAGCTTCTGCTGATGAGTTACAGTTGATATAGATCCTGTGGTGTGAATAGCGAAGACCTTTTCAGGTTTCTGGGTCATCCCTAGCTCCTATCACATCTGTTTGATGACAAGGTAGGTTGATCAGTTTAGCAAATTTTGAAGAGCTATAAGCTTTTTAGTGCTGACTCATTTGGATTCAGGTTGTGTCCCAATTTGAATGTAATTTCATGATTGTTCAGATTTTTCGTGGTTTTGGTAGTTCGATACAGCTAGTGGATGTACTGTAGGAGGATGATCCTAGGTCACTGTGTTGACCAACATTTCTAGTTCTCATATTAATAGTAATAGATGACACAATGTGTTTCTGGTAAAACTAAGGCATGCATTTAGAATTATGTGTGGGTGAGTGTGTTTGTTTGAAAGACTGGGTGCTGCTGGGCTTCACAGCTGTGTCATGATGCTGTTCCGGGAAAACTGGACATGTAAATGTTTACTGGTTTGTGTCTTTGTGTGTGTGTGTGTGTGTGTGTGTGTGTGTGTGTGTGTGTGTGCGCGTGTGTGTGTGTGTGTGTGTGTGTGTGTGTGTGTGTGTGTGTGTGTGTGTGTGTGTGTGTGTGTGCTTTTCTGTCCTCTCGCCCCCTCTCTCAAGCATTTAACGTGTCATCCTGGCAGTCAGAACAGGGTTGTATGTAAAGAATCAGACAAGACTCTCAGACAATGACAAATCACCATTCTGCTTCTCTGTATTTTTTTATCTTTCTCACTGTAGTTACTGTGTAATGGATCTTCTGGGGATGGAGAAGAATGGAGATGGTCCCTCTCCTCACGCAATCCCCTTAGACTTGTGCACATGGGTCTTCTCAAAGCTATACAGACTAAACATGCTTAGTCTGGCCTTGTTCCAGCTTTACCCGCATCCGTCTACACACACACACACACACACACACACACACACACACACACACACACACACACACACACACACACACTCACTCACACACACCTGTCTGAGAGATGAATGTACCAGGACTCTACTGAACTTCTCCATAGAGTGGGTCAGAGCTGGCGACAGCATACAGTACATCAGACTGTCACATTGAACTTCACCTGCGCTTCTCTCATATAACTGCATGTCTGGGGAAACAAGTCATGTTTAACTACATTTCCCAAACCCTGTAACTGTTCAGCTTCAACTTGCAGCTATCCTGCTGCCACGATAAAAGCATCACTTCTTCTTAGTTCTTTAAAGACAGTTTGTGTTCAGCTTGTTTCCTGTGAAACTAGTGATATCAGGCTAAGTGCATGAGTAAAACTGACATTAAATGTGCAGATACATATCGAAATTAAAAGACATTTCCAGCATGGCCACACGTCGGATTTTATAACCATAAACTTAATCTTTATTTTTACCTTGAAATATTATCATGAATGGGGCAGTGGTGGCTCAAGTGGTTAAGGCAGCCCCAGAACTACCCTAAACCCTCTCTGCTCCAGGTGTGCTGTATTATGGTGGACCCTGCACTTTTACTCCAACCTCCAAAAAATTTGGGATATGTGATGAAAGAATTTATATGTAACCAGCAAATGTTTCTAAATCTTCAAATGAGCATGTGCATGAACCCATCTAACATGTCATGCTTGTAGCATCCTTTTCCATCAAGTCCTCCAGGACAGCTTAATGTACATTTTATTTGTGACCCTGAATTTTCTCTCAACCTTGTTACCCCACATACATTCCTATGAAATATTTGGAATATTTTAAAAGACACATGTTCAACAGGAAGTCTAAATTTCCCGAAGATCATTCGAAAAAGAAAATTAAGTTCTCTCATTTTTTACTTTCAGCCATACTGACATCTCTGTTGCCAAAATTATAGACTGAAATTAAAAGAATAAATTTTTAAGGAAAAAACAAGTAACAAGTAGAGTAGACAGTAATTAATCATGTGATTTAAAAATGTTTGTTTTTCTTTTTTAAGTGGATTTTCAACATGAACCATTTCCTTTTTATCCACCATGTTCGGGGAAATTTGAGAAGAACTGCGTTAAATGCAGTACATAAATAATAGGTAAGTTGTTTCTCTGTTATCTCATATCACTGCCAGAGATCTTAGAGGGGCAAAATTAGTGATGCAGTCATGGTATGTTTGTTAGGATCAGTTTATTTAAGCAATTCCAGCACTATTCTATCATAATTTTTTTTATATAAAGCGGTCAGCTACTGTTTTACTGTAGTTTACACTGCCTTTGTTCTACTTCTGATATTTGACATTGATAGCTTTACATAAATTACACTGACACTCCAAATTTAGGCTGTGTTTGTTACTGACATTATAAGATGATCCATAGTATCACAAAATGTCATAGTGGGTCACTTCACTGTTTATACGATACATAAGTGCTGAGTTGGGGTAAATACACTGTATTTGGGACCGAAATGTCCCTAGTAATTTTCCAAGATTTACCAGTGTTGAAAGAAGACCCGTGACCTGCAAGTGTGTGAGGGGATGCAGTGAGAATGTTAGTGTATGAGAGCATTTGTTTGTGAGACACAGCTTATCAAGTGCCAGAGAAAGAAGTAGAAAAACAGACAGTGAGGACAGCATCAGCTGCATGTACAATCTGCAGGGATCTAAAAGTGGCCGTATACCCGTCCTCCCTACTCCCCCACATTCATTCCCTCTGCCTTTTTCTCTCTCTGGCAGTTCAGGGCAGATTTCTCCCACACTCATGGACGCTGGGCTGTGTGGCTGTGTGTTTATGTTGGAGCCCGGACTTCCTAGTGGCAGCCTGCACCTATCTAAACATCCCCCCGGCCGCTGCTCTGTGTTCCCGGTCTCGCACGCCCCCCAACCCTCTCCCCACACTCTGTCTCTCCTCTTGCTTTTCTGGAATTTCTTGGATAGAGCGGCTTAAATCAAAAAAGGATTCTGAGAGATGCAAGGAGAATTCTTTTACATGGACACATTCCACAGAGCCCTCGTCCATTTCTTGTTCCATTCCTCAGTTTCTAAATGGAGAGTTCCTATGATCCTCAGCGAAGATCCAGCAGGCTGTGGGCCCGTTCGAACACACACAGCCACACACACACACACACACACACACTCTCTCACACACACACACACACACACACACACACAGTATACTCTGAGTACACTACATTTCAGGGATGCCTTGCTAGTCTGTGTTGCAATTTTCTTTGCCAAAGAGTCAACCATGGACTCAACAAAGTGTTGAAGCATTTAACAGGAGTGCTTTCTACAGTTGTGATGAGTTTGTGCCATTTTTTCGATAAGACAATGATACATACATACATACATACATACATACATACATACAAAATCACTACAATGTAAAGTAGTGAGTGTACAGCTTTACAACACATTAATATCATTAATGTCTGCCATTTATATCTGAACTAAATGAAAATGTCCAAATTGGGCCCAATTAGACATTTTCTCTCCCCGGTGTCATGTGACTCATTAGTGTTACAAGGTCTCAGGTGTGAATGGACAGCAGGTGTGTTAAATTTGCTGTTATCCCTCTCACTCTCTCATACTGGTCACTGGAAAGAACAGAACAAAGAACTCTCTGAGGATCTGATCTATAAGAAGATTGCCAAGACCCTGAAACTGAGCTGTAGCATGGTGGCCAAGACCATACAGCGGTTTAACAGGACAGGTTTCACTCAGAACAGGCCTCGCCATGGTCGTCCAAAGAGCGCACATTGCCAGCGTCATATCCAGAGGTTGTGTTTGGGAAATAGAGGTATGAATGCTGCCAGCATTTCTGCAGAGGTAGAAGGGGTGGGAGGTCAGCCTGTCAGTGCTCAGACCATACATCGCACTCTGCAACAAATTGGTCTGCATGGCTGTCGTCCCAGAAGGAAGCCTCTTCTAAAGATGATGCACTAGAAAGCCCACAAACAGTTTGCTGAAGACAAGCAGACTAAGGACATGGATTACTGGAACCATGTCCTGTGGTCTGATGAGACCAAGATAAACTTATTTGGTTCAGATGGAGTCAAGCATGTGTGGCGGCAACCAGGTGAGGAGTACAAAGACAAGTGTCTTGCCTACAGTCAAGCATGGTGGTGGAGTGTCATGTTCTGGGGCTGGATGAGTGCTGCCGGCACTGGGGAGCTACAGGTCACTGAGGGAACCATGAATGCCAACATGTACTGTGACATAGAGAAGCAGTGCACGATCCCCTCGCTTCGGAGACAGGGCCGCAGGTGCAGAATTCCAACATGATAACGAGCCCAAACACACCTCCAAGAGGACCACTGCCTTGCTAAGGTAAAGATGATGGACTGGCCAAGCATATCTCCAGACCTAAACCCTATTGAGCACATGTGGGGCATATTCAAACAGAAGGTGGAGGAGAGAAAAGTCTCTAAACATCCACCAGCTCCGTGATGCCGTCATTGAGGAATGGAATAGGACTCCATTGGTGACATGTGAACTCCAAGTCCAAGATTTGTGTGCAGACAAAATATTGACCCAATTTGGACATTTTCACTTAGGGGTGTACTTACCTTTGTGGAAAGCGGTTTAGACATTAATGGCTGTGTGTTGAGTTATTTTGAGGAGACAGCAAATTTACACTTTTATACACTCACTAATTTACATTGTAGCACAGTGTCATTTATTCAGTGTTGTCACATAAAAAGTTATAATAAAATATTCACAAACGTGTTAAATGTTTTAATAGTATTATGTTAATATTATGTTATGAGGTGAATACTTTTTATTGCCTTTGTGTTAATAATAAACTCTTCTCCATTTTGACTTATTTAATAAGTGAAGTGATCTAAAAACTATAGCTTTCACCTATTGAAGAACCTGCAGTGTGTAATGATTTGTGCAGTCAGATGATCTATGTTCTGGTTCATCATGTGATTTCTTTGTTATTTGCCATTCTGGAAAACAATTCTATGACTGGTTCCTTAAAAATTATTGAAATGTGTATGTGTGTGTGGAGGAGGGTTCTAAATATATAACCTAGGGTTAAGGTTAGTGTTATGAATGTATGCATGTATGAAGTATGTTTTAGCCAGATATTATGTTTTCAGTATGCTTTGTCAAGTTTAAGTCACAACAGTAGGGTGACAAACTGACATCATAATGACAATCTGACATATTACTGTGTGACATTTTCTATAACTATTGTAAATAAGTGACAGAATGACACTCTTTACAGCTTTCTCAAAGTCTAAGAATGACAGTCTTTATATGTCATAGTAGCAGTATCGAACCCGCATTTGGACATTCCCCAATCTCTTGCCACAAAGTTTGTAGTTAGAATTGCACAGCTATATAAAATGTGGAAGATTGAAGATTTCACTTCACAAGAAATAAGTAGACCAAACTTTTTTTTTTAACTCTTGTGGATGAATAAACACAAATACCCACAAACACACTCCAAGAACTAGTGAAAAGCCTTTCCTTTAGGGTGGAGGCTGTTAGAACAGCAAAACAGAGACAAAATCTGTTAACTATGCTAATGCCCGTGATTTTGGATTGGGCATATATGGGTGTGATATTTAGGTGGTCACATACCTTTGACCATATAGTGTTTCATAGTGACAGAATGACTAGTCAGTATAGCTATGCCATAGCAACATGACACTCTAAACTATACAGCTATGATTAGTAACAGAATGACATACTCTTTATCAGTATGGCACAGCAACAGTTTGACTCACTATACGGTTATTTTTTTGTCATAGTGACAGAATAACATATGCTTTATATATAGACATGGCTTAGCAATAGTGTGACACCATGCAGTTATGTCATAGTAACAAAATGACACCTTTTATCAATATGGCATATAACCTGTTTGATACACTGTTTGACAATGACAATGACATAGCACCTGTGTATCTACATAGACATGACAACACAGTATGCAAGTTGTGTATTTATATAGCTTTTATAGTAATGGATTGATATACTTGATGTAGTCCAATAGTGACAGACTGACATATTCAATATAGTTGCTATAGTGATAGTACTATATTGTGTGTGTGTGTGTGTGTGTGTGTGTGTGTGTGTGTGTGTGTGTGTGTGTGTGTGTGTGTGTGTGTGTGTGTGTGTGTGTGTGTGTACATATTATAGATGTGTGTAAATGTATAAATTAAAAACGTTCATGCACATTTCTATAGTTATTGTTAGCATATACCTTGTACCTGGAAATAATCTGCTCCATGCTCTCTTTATTTTATTTTATTGATTTATTGATTTATTGATTTATTGATTTATTGATTTATTGATTTATTCATTTATTTATTACAGGGACAATGCATATTAATAAACATTTCTGTCAATATGCCAGAGTTAGCCAGATGGTTATTTTTCACCTGTAGTCCCCAGACAGATGGTAATAGTCACCCTAAAAAAGATAAAAGTAAATAAAAGTACATATTGAAATAACAATAAAGCTACAATACATTTAATAAAAGTACAACTGTAAGTATTAGCCATAATGTACTACTGGTTTTGCTTGGCTCAGTTTTTCAGTACTACAGGTACAATTGTAAACCAGGCCTTCTGTGTTTGGTGTGAGAGTGGGTAGGTTATGCCACATTCAGCAGTGCAAGCAAAGTATGTGACAGATGCTAGTGTGTGATTTGCGCCTCCAGGCCAGTTAGCCCAGTGAAAGCTGCAGTGAAAGCGCAGCCTCGCTGACAGATGAATTGCTCTAATTAGAAATCCATAACATCCTGCCACATGGCCGCCTTATCCCTTGCACATTTCCTTCTCAGGCCCAAGCTGACGACATAGAGTCGTTCAGTGCTGCCAGCCAGCCAGCCATACACACGTTTCCCACACTTAGACCTCCCTCAAAACACACACACACACGTCCACACAACACCTCGACTTTTGGTGTCTAAAGCTCCCCCAGTTCTGTCTCTATCACTTCCTGTGGTTTTTTTTTGCCCGACTCAGTCATCTTCATGATGTCTAGCATATCTCTCTGTGTTTCGCTCTCACTCTCATTCTTTGCAGCCCCCCTTTCCTCTGTCTCTATCTATCCTCACTCTTGTCTTCCTCTGCAGAAAATCCTCCCCTCCAGGCTTCGTCTGGTTTGGCCTGTGTAGAAGAAGCACTGAGAATGTGGAATTGAAAATTGTGTTGAGATTTGAAAAAGGTCATGAAACATAACTTGTGATTTCCTGTTTCTGTGAATTTTCGGCAAACTTTAATAACAACATATTGCCTTGACTTGCTTTATTGACCGCCCGATTCCTTCTAACCTCCTCCTAATATCTTACGTATTTTCTCTCTTTTTGAAAACTCTTTCCTCTAGACATATCAGTCTGTTTACTCACTTTGTCGTCTTAAGCATATCCTTTCTCTCCACTATTTCTGAGTGATAATGCGTGTTAAGTGCGCTCACTGAACACAGACAGAATGTGTGTTTTAGAAATTAGCTCAACTGTAGCTCTGCATTGCATTTTTATTCCATACCACATGACACCCAGAAACTCTTTACTTTTTTTTTTATTATTAAAGAATTATTTAAAAAATGTTTTGATCTTCTGCAGCAGAATGATGTGAGATATAAATGCTTCTTTTCACCTTGCCTACTCCAAAATACATATGCAGTATGTTTTACTATGAGTGATCATATTTTAAAGACAAAACATTTAAGATTATAAGAATAAGAAATACTATTTAAAAACAATTGAATTATTACACTTACACAGTGCAAGTACACAGCGAACACAGTGGTTAGGACTTTTAAGCTTCCAGTTATTACAGTAATGTTAATAATGAATGTCACAGCACACACATCATTTGCGCTGATGTCATGTATGTTTGTTCTGTAATTACCTTGTCATTTTCTTTTTCTTTAGAAAAATAGCTTTTACTGATGAAGGAAAAAAATTAAAGAAAGGAAACTTTCTTCAGATACTTATGTAAAGGAAATGTAAATGAAAGCAGATACTTATAGACTACTTGATGGGGTGCAGTGATAGATTTTATCTTAAATAAAAGTAAAAAAATAAAAGTCAGCAATGCAGAAGTATATAC
>NC_062528.1:10033748-10041248 GCF_022655615.1 Tachysurus fulvidraco | reverse complement strand
CAGGCAATTAGCATCATGGTATCAAGTAGCCACTAGAACGATGCCACCAAAGGGCATAAATAGAAATAAAAGAGCAGAGCACAGCAAACATTCCCCGAAATCAACAAACCGTTTCTGTCAGTTCATGGCCAGCAGCATAGGGACATACATTGCACTTAGAAGATCAAGGAAAATAGAAATCTGCCATTCAAACTCGTGTCTAGTGCTCTGCCATCAGAACAATTTGTTTTCATTAAATCGGCAAAAAAAAAAAGTATTTGTGTCTGGTTACAACATCACAACATCATCTGTTGTGTTTTTTGAATTATGTATTCATACATGGTTACATCCTAGTATAAAAGCATTCAACCAAACCCTTTTAATAATGACATCTGGGCTCCAAGTCCCGGTTATCACATTATTTGTACACGCCCAGCACCTGACACCTGCACTGCAACCACGTCTGGCTGTTGCCTGAGGTCAGAGCAGTGTGAACCTCATCACATTATACCTAGCAATCTGTCAGAGCTTGTCAGTTAAAGAAAAGATGCGTCCCCAAAGCCAACCTGGCATCTAACTCTTCTCACCCTGGCTTTTACGAAAAAAATGATTAAATTATCAAATCGCTTCATTCATGTTAATTTATATCTAATGAATGTTTAATGTGGGGATGTTTTTCTTATAACCATGAGTATCTTGTGTTGCTCTCAGTGCTCAGCGTGGACCATGCAATTTTATACGTATGTCATAAGGAGGCGGTAGAGGTCATTCAGCTTTGGTCCAACAGATCTCCCATCATCCTCCTTCTCCTCTCTTTCTCCTCCAGCTCTTCGTGTGGTGTGCCTGTGGCCCTGGGAAGGTCTTGAACAAAGTGCAGTGAGATTAAGTCATGGAGGGGTGTTGAGGGAAAATGCTGACCTCCAATCCTCCCTCGCACTCTGTCTTTCATTTTTCAGCCTGTCCTTTTTTTTCTCCTAATTTTCTGTCCTCCTCATGCTCCCTTTCTTCTTGCCCTGATGTCTGCCCCTGAGTCTCATAGATTGTAATAATAGGAATAATGATAATAATGGTGATGGTGGCCGGGATGGTGATGTAAAGAAACATAATATTACAATAACAAACACCCTCTGCAGCCAATGGCCATGGACTGACCTCTGTGATAGTGTGTGTGTGTGTGTGTGTGTGTGTGTGTGTGTGTGTGTGTGTGTGTGTGTGTGTGTGTGTGTGTGTGTGTGTGTGTGTGTGTGTGTGAAGGAGAAGAGAGCGTGGTTGCTGGCATGCTGTATATACGGTCACTTCCTTTCCAGTTTAAACAGAGCAGGCTGTGCTGGCAGCCTGCACTCCCCTTTCCAAATGGTTTGCATCATGTTTAAACGCCCCTGCCATCCTCCCTCCCACCACTTTTTACCCCCACCTTCACCCACTCTCTCTTCCCCTCCCTATAAATCATCAAATATCTCAAACTTTATGTGAATCTGAAAAAAGAGGACTCTTTCTTTGTTTCTTTCTTTCTTTTCTTTCTTTCTTTGCCCTTGATGCAAAGGCATAAGAAAAAGCCATAAAACAGATGGAGAATCTTTCTGCTGTAAGTTACTGTACCATCAAATGTATCTCAGCATCACATGGACTAAACTGAGTATCAAACATTTGGAAACACCTTATATGTTTATGAAATATTCCCATAGCACACCTCAAAGAAATATTAGGTGAGAAAGTATCCAGTGCTGTCTGTAATGGAATGACATTTACAGTCATCTGATCTTAACCAAATCAAGCTGCTCTGGTTAGATCAAAAGATTGAGCTGAGTTGTCCAATCAGCATGACAAACCTCTGGGGAATTGATTTAATTTGGGGAAGCAGTCATGTACATTGATGAATGTAGAATTGAACAGTTTTGGGGGGTTTTTTATGTTGTCACAAAGGTTGACCTAAAATATGTTTGGACTATCAAAACTTAACCAATGAATTCTTAACTGCTGAATCTCCAGAGAAGATTTTATGCTTGTTGCAAAAAACTAAAGTTATGCCAGTGTACAAGTTAAACTTTTGGATCCATGTGTTAACAATTTTTAAGCAAAAAATAAGGAAAAGCTTAAAAGCTGCTACCATAAATTTACCCTAAATGTGCCCTTAGAAGTGACATCAATAGAGAGTGAAGGCAGACCAGTTTGAAGGAAAAAAGAAGAGCTGGCCTTTACTGATATTACTTTGAAGAAGGAAATCATATATTTTGAAGCAGAGATGAAAAAATTGAGTCTTATTTAAGGACAATTTTGCACAGAAGAATAAAAGTCATCAGAACTACAGAGCTGAAGACCAGACAATGTTTTTCGACTGTTCAGTTATGTCGTTTCAGTGCCCGCTGTAGTCCACTGCAGATTCTTGGTCTTGGCTGAGAGGAGTGGAACCTAATGCGTTATTATGACATTGTACATCAAACTGTTCAAGATGCAATGTACTCAGATGCTTTTCTGCTCAGCATGGTTATAAAGTGTCGTTATTTGACTTATTATAACCTTCCTATCAGTCAATTCTTCTCTGTAATCAAGAAATCATTTGTGCTGCCTAAACGATGTTTTTCATTATTCTGCATAAAATCTAGATACTGTTTGTATAAAAATCCCAGAACAGTGTTTCCTGAACTACTCACACCAGCCCATCTGACCCCAACAACATGTCACAGTCAAAGTCACTGAAATCCTGCTTTCCCCATTCTGATGTGTGATCAGTGATTAATGCTCTTGACATGAGCTACATGAGCACATTGCACTGCTGCTGATTGCCTAATTCCATGAAAGTACTGTATATTACCAGTGTTCTTAATATAGTGGATGGTGAGTCTTCTCCATCTTTAATGAACATTCCTTCTTGTTGTCTTTATGTTGCCATAGTCGTCCTTATTAACAAGCGTTTAATCATCGGATCAATACGTATCCACATTGTTTAAAAAGATTTGGGTGACAGACTTTTGCTAAGATTCAGTGCAAAACAAAAGATGGCAAACAGGTGTTGGATGATTGAATACATTTTGAGTACCGATGATGTTAATTTGTTGAATTGCAGACCAAGAAAGAAAATTGATTTATTAGTTTAAATAAACATTTTTGAAAAGGATAGGTGAATCCAAACCTTTGAAATGCACTCAGCTGCTCTGCCACGCTGCTCCCTGACACATGCTGCCATGTCCAAGGAAAGCTTTCCTGGAAAAGCTTAGTTCCTGTTTGTACTTTGAGACAGGTGAACAGCTTGCAAGGGATGGGTATTCAGTATCATAAATTACTGCTACAGCATCAGAGGACTGTGCTCCAGTGCTTCTGGATCTCATTAATACTGAACATAATTAAGTGAGGTTAAGTGTCATTTAAGGTGTTAAAATGTTAGAAATATTGAAGAACATCTGGAAATGATTCCCAGAGTAATCCATCATATGTGTGTGGTGGAGAGAAAAGTACAGAGGCATGGACAAATTAAGATGACAAAGAGACAGGGAGTTCTGCCTGATAACACAGAATGTCATGAGCTGTGGGTGAGCATTCAATTTTCAGATGCTCTTTCTTTAGATTAGTCATAGTGCCTCAGAGGCCAAAGCATATCATTCTATTACAGCGAGATCCACTGACAGGCTGGCAGTGTGTGTGTGTGTGTGTGTGTGTGTGTGTGTGTGTGTGTGTGTGTGTGTGTGTGTGTGTGTGTGTGTGTGTGTGTGTGTGTGTGTGTGTGTGTGTGTGTGTGTGTGTGTGTGTGTGTGACTAGCAGCATGGGTGGGCAACAGATCAGTAGAAAATTAAGAGAAAGAGAAACTAGGGACATCCCCTATCCCAACAGCCCTTGGCCCCTCTCCAGCACTAGATCCTGTCTATGCTCACCTCAGAACAGCGCTGATGTGCATTTATCAGAGATTAATGTGGTTTTTTAAACAAACAGGTGTGTGCATGTATCACATTCATATCTGATCGACTGCTGATCATGCTCATTAGAGTGCAGATTATGCGTGTGCACTGACAGCCTCACTGGGATGGAATATTAAAACATTTTGCTTGAGGCTTGGGTTCAGCTTGGAATTTTATGCAACTGGAACCAATCATGGTCATTAATTACAATTTTGCTGTAGTTTTGCCAGGTACAACACTCCAAAAACTGTCTTTCTCTTCCTGTTTCTCTCCTTTTCAATCTAATGCCCCTGGTTGGTGTGTGTGTGTGTGTGTGTGTGTGTGTGTGTGTGTGTGTGTGTGTGTGTGTGTGTGTGTGTGTGTGTGTGTGTGTGTGTGTGTGTGTGTGTGTTGTGTATACCTGAACAAAAGTGTGTGCATGTGGGCATGTTTTATATACTGGTGTAAAAGAAATATCAGATCATATTTAGCTGGGAAAGTATAGCTGCATTAATAATTGTGTCAATGAAATTATAGTAAGGCAAAATTGTGTGTGTGTGTGTGTGTGTGTGTGTGTGTGTGTGTGTGTGTGTGTGTGTGTGTGTGTGTGTGTGTGTGTGTGTGTGTGTGTGTGTGTGTGTGTGTGTGTTTGATATATGTATGTATGTATGTATGTATGTATGTATGTATGTATGTATGTATGTATGCATGTATGTATGTATGTATGTATGTATGTATGTATGTATGTATGTATGTATGCATGTATGTATGTATGTATGTATGTATGTATGTATGTATGTATGCATGTATGTATGTATGTATGTATGCATGTATGTATGTATGTATGTATGTATGTATGTATGCATGTATGTATGTATGTATGTATGTATGTGCCCGGGAATAAATGGACATCATTCTGTGTGTATAGCGTGAATGTACCTGCTCATTAGAATTATTAAAGAGCCTGCTTCCCCCAAGGGAAAAATATACTGACTGAACTTGCTGCTGTCTGGATAGTGATCAGACAAGACTTGAGAATGAGGGAAAAAGACATATACACACCTCAGGGCCTGGCTCAGGTGAGCTTCTTTTACAGAGAGAAAAAGAGAGAGAGAGAAAGAGAGAGAGAGAGAGAGAGAGAGAGAGAGAGAGAGAGAGAGAGAGAGAGAGAGAGAGAGAGAGAGAGAGAGAGAGAGAGAGAGAGAGAGAGAGAGAGAGAGATGTAAAATGTCATTGTGGAAAGGGAAAGAAAAACTCCTGAAGAGACACAACAGTGAGCATCGACAACTGATTGAAATCTACTTACACAGGATTTTCATAGATGTAGTCATGCCTTAGAATCATTCCCTTGCTTTTCTGTATTGTATAGACTTTTTAAATATGAAGCAACACCTGCACAATAAACTTAAAACACTAATACATGATAACTTTTTTATTGTTAACACACTGACTCACTATAACAGCTTTATCTCATCTGTGTCCACATTGTTTCTTCCAGTATTTTTCCAGTGCGTTGAATATGTCTGTATTTTATGGAAGACATTACTTCTGTATAAAAGCATTGTGTTTTTTCACATCTGTCTTTATGTACAATGTGAGAGACACACACACACACAAACACACACACACACACACACACACACACACACACACACACACACACACACACACACACACACACACACACACCTGCACGTCTGTGGTTGCCAGCAAGTCGTTTATACCAGCAGTGATGATGAGCATCTCTCAGAGCTGGACAGAATCCAGTGCCCAAAAGCTTCTGCACTCCCATTCTGCTCTTTAATTGTCTGTGTCTGCTTTGGCTTAGTGCTTAACAGTGTAAGTGCAGTAAAACTTTGTTTTATTAAACGAAAATGATATCTTCATTAAGTTTGTGAGACAATTGTTAAATGCTCTTTAATTGGCACTTTTAAAACTACCTTTTTAAGTTTTTGTTGAAGAAAACACTTGTTTGAAATAATTAGAGGAAAATCAGTAGGTAGTGTGACAGTGATATACAGTATGGGAATTCATTGTTACTCTGTAATTAACTACAACCATGTGTATGTGTGTGTGAGTGTGTGTGAGTGTGTGTGTGTGTGTGTGTGTGTGTGTGTGTGTGTGTGTGTGTGTGTGTATGTGTGTGTATGTGTGTTTGCACGTGTGTGTGTGTGTATGTTCTGGTGATTAAAAACACAAATATATATGAATATGTAGATATATGAATGACTCTTGTGTATGTGTGCAGCATATTCAGCATAATGAGAACTCAGTGAAAGTGAACAGTGGGGTTGGGACTAACCTTGCATCTTGTGAGTGGATAACAGAAAGAGTCTGACCCTGAAACTCTATCTAATAGGGGGTTCAAGTCCTGAACTCACGTTTAATAAAGCCCTGTTTTTATTGCTAGAGAAGCCCAGCATGTTACATATGGCCTTAATATAGCACACGCTTCACAGGATGAAAAGGAATCACACCCCACATTTAAAGTAAGTGGTGTGTGATTTGTAAAATAAGTAGTAAGGTATTTCATGTGGTCATGTTTACTCACCAAGCACTGTATTAGCAGCCAGAGTCGTAGGACAGCAAAAGACTTTCCATCATCGACAAATGAAAATGGAAAAGTAAAAAGAACAATAATCTAGAGAAGCTTGGCTTTAGTAAATACTTTAAAAATGACTTTCCTATATGTCTACAATTGACACTTTAAAAATGATTCCTTTCTGAAAAATATACGTAAACAAGCTAGTTGAGCTGTATTAAAGTGAACACTACCTCAGTTCTTAATAGCATATAAATAATGGCAATATTCGCTCACTAGCTAACTCCCAAATGCGGTTGTGGTTTCAGTAGCTTCCTTAGTTCATTACCTACTTAGCTCATCTTAATGCGTACATGTTTCCAGCTAAATAATTAGTTTTCACTTTCCAAAGTTCACTCTGTTAGATAATGCTTAGAGCTGTGAAATGCTTATAACTCCAATTGTATGTCATTTGCAGATGATTATGATTTCATTTCCTTTGACATATTTAAAACCGAAGTTGCCTGTCTCAGACATTGATTCTGTTAAACATTTGATTTTGCTAGAATAGAGCTTTATTTGGGACAAACTGAATTGCTTCAAATTTGCAGATACTGCCTTTTAATTAGTTTCCAGTCTTCTTGGGTTATGCTCATTATATTTTACTCTAACTTTTTAAATAAAATATCCTGATTTAATTAAACTAATTATACTAAGTATTGTTACAGTACACCATGTAATCAAGCTTTGTAACAAGAGCACGTGTAGCTCATAACTTTCCACCCCTGTAAAACCACAAGACGAGCTTAAATCGTTTGTGTTAGACATTTATGAACCTTCTAGATTAGATATTAGCATGAAAGTCCATGCTGAAAAGTTCAGCCCATCTGGAGATGGTTATCAGACTGTGACTTCCTGGCACACTGACACTATCTTTTTGAATGTGGAGAGTTTGTACGTAAATGATGAAGTGCAGTTTCTCTATGTAACTAGAGGTGACACTGATAACAGCTGACTTTACTGTACAGTCACAGGAATTCTTTCACCTCAACACGAGGCTGTGTGTCTCTATAGGGTGAAGGTTATTTTCTTAGACTGTCACACTTACAATTCTCTACAGTCTTCAGTGC